>NC_047070.1:19953461-20227069 GCF_902459465.1 Asterias rubens | reverse complement strand
TCATCAGCTCCAATTACAGCCTTCACTTTCACTTTCTTTACCAGTAGAGTGTCACGGCCGAGTGGTTGAGAGCATCGAATTCAAGTTCTGGTGCTAATTCACCGGAATGTGGGTTCAAATCCCGGTCGTGACACTTGTGTCCTTGAGCAAGATACTTTACTATAAATGCTTCTCTTCACCCAGGAGTATAAATGGGTACCTGCGAGGGTAGAGGTTGATATTGTGAATGAAATGCTTTCGGAGCGCCACGGCAGCTCGGGGCTGTATACTCCCTAATGGGAGATAAGAAAGATTAAAGGGATGTTTATTGGCCCAATGACCAGGGGACTATATGTAAAGCGCATTGATACGGTTTAGGGTCAAATGCGCTGTATAAGAATTTGTTATTATTATTATGATTATTATATTTTTGCAAAGAAACTTACGCCTGAAGGTGACTAAAAGAACACAAAAACGATTTATACAGAGATTACATAGGTGTACAGTTTTTAAAGAAACATTCAATAGTGTGCGTTTTTTCTCATTATTGTCTGGGTACCTCAGAGTTCCAGGACTACAATTTTGCAATGTTCAATTCGGAATTGCAAGACTAAGTCATGAAATTAATGTTCACATGTGGTTTATTGTGGTTTATTCAATTTATGCAATAGACAACCGGTATGACTTTTTAAAAGCCAAAAATTTTTCAAGTGCATTACACATGACAGTTCAAAGTAAGAGACTTGGGGAATAAAACAAATGTTAATGACAAAATGACGGTGTTTTTAAAAATATTGACGGTCGTTTCAATTGACGGTCATTTTTCTTGTAATTTTTCTCATATACCTCATTTGCATACACCTATAGCTAGTGCAGCCCCACCCCACCCCGTAACCCCAACACAAATTAAATTAACCCGCCCACAAATAATTGCCACTTTAAAAGTGGCTCGCCATTGTGGGCGGGGTGTGGATCCCTCTACTTCCGTAGAGAATATCCACTGCATGTATAGCGCGCCTAGCAGTGAAGCTTACCGCAGCAGGGGATCATACTGTCCACTGCCTCTTCACATCTAACGTAGTATCAAGATTCATATATAAGTGAATTCAAGTTCAAAACATCCTAGTCATGGTTGCTAATTGTTGCTAAAAGTCTTCAGAAAAATAACAATTGAGCACGTACAGTACTACCAGATATTACCAAACTTATCTCAAAATTGATTTTTTATTTTATGTTGCAAGATGACAGCGGAAGATTGTTCAAAAACAACGTGAAATTACCGAAAAGCCGTATTTTCACGGCAAAAACTTGTCGATTTAGTATGCACACTATCGTTTACAGCGCTAAAAGTGAACCAATCACAGACCACTCCATTTTTTTAACAAACCAATCGAAAACAAATAGCATTTAAGCCGGTCTCTCAAACAGGTCATCCACGATAACATAGTACGACGATCACCAAGAACAGCTAAAATCACTCATTTCTTAATAATAAGCCAACAGGAAACCAGTTCTACGTTGCCGGGATCAACAAAGAGATTCGAACATCAAGGTAAGTCTCACATTTTAGATTATTTGGACACGATGTCTACATAATCAGACCGAACAAGTAGAAAAACAAACTTTGTGTTTATAAGCAATAGTCTAGCGATGCACTATTTTAACCCCAACAGACACAAAAACAGACCCAACACTCGATTAATTGAAAAACGTGTTCATCTCCTGCATTTTAAACAAAACACTCTGTGATATTTCACCGTAATAACACACTAATTTAATTTAAACTGGTATAGATGACAGAGCTTGTTCATGTTGTCATCAAGTATAATACATGCTCAGATTTTTATACCACAATCATTAACAAAATCTTTGAATACTGAGAAGGCTGTTTATCTGTGGGTACAGAAATAAATAGGTTTCTTTAAAATAGGGATAACAAAATATATAAAAAAATGCTCAGTGCAACTACAACAGTTCAACCGAATAAATTAATCCAACTGTTGTTTTCAAACAAACCTAATTGATAGATGAACTTTAGAGATGAACTTTAGACAGTTCAAATAGTAATAATAAAGCAACAGCTTATAGTGCAGTAACACTCTTACAGATGTAATGGTAAATACACTTACACTTGTAACAGTCTTACTCAACTGTAAACTACTGCTTACTAGGATGTCTAAAGGGACCCGGGTTACATTGGGATAGCACTCTTACACATGTAAGGGCATTAAAGAGTAGTGCTAACTAGAATAAATAAAAACTTTTGAATATTTAATTGCAACGACATTTCACATTACAGTAATGTGGTTATGTAAAAGCATAACCAAGAATTACAGTCATAACTAAGAAAGAATTACAGGCCAAAGTTTGACAGCAACAAGAAAACATTTCAAAATATGACAATAACATTTCTCACAGTTTATACTTCTATGGTGGACTATACTTCATGCATGTACATTGTTCAACCAACATTTTTATGGGGGGGAAGCCTTTTGTAATGTTAATCTTAATGTATGCATACACAATAATATACATGTGTAGGATTACATTTGTGATAAAAGACCAACACAAACATTTTAAGTCTATTAGCCTGTTAAACAGGAAATTATTTTCAGGCAGGTAAACTTAGCTATAATCACACATTGAATGCACCCCAAAAAATTCAGGTGGTTTTTCAAGACCAAACTGAATGCCAGCTTTCATTTACAACTTATCAACTTGTACAACTCGGGTGGGGCCTTCAGTAGGCATTACAGGGAGCATCCGGCATGTCGGGTTGGCACCCTCCCACCATAACCCCCTACCACAGTAAAAAACCTCCCCACCCCTACCAAGGACACTGTCTGATTTATTAGGGTAACCTCCTGATGAGCTAAGGCCAGTTGAGCATGTCTGCAGGACACACATACCAATACCATGTTTTCTCGAGATAACTCTCCATAAGAAAGCTTACTACAAATGAGGTCTTAGGCCATTTCATTCAGCACATCAAATGGACACACCCACTATTAATAGCTTTTATCGAGATAACTCTCAATAAGAAAACTAACTACAAAATGGGGTCTAAAGGACATTTCAGCAGGTCAAATGGACACACCCACTATTAATAGCTTTTATCGAGATAACTCTCAATCAGAAAACTAACTACAAAATGGGGTCTAAAGGACATTTCAGCAGGTCAAATGGACACACCCACTATTAATAGCTTTTATCGAGATAACTCTCAATAAGAAAACTAACTACAAAATGGGGTCTAAAGGACATTTCAGCAGGTCAAATGGACACACCCACTATTAATAGCTTTTATCGAGATAACTCTCAATAAGAAAACTAACTACAAAATGGGGTAAAGGACATTTCAGCAGGTCAAATGGACACACCCACTATTAATAGCTTTCATGAGATAACTCTCAATAAGAAAACTAACTACAAAATGGGGTCTAAAGGACATTTCAGCAGGTCAAATGGACACACCCACTATTAATAGCTTTCATCGAGATAACTCTCAATAAGAAAGCTAACTACAAAATGGGGTCTAAAGGACATTTCAGCAGGTCAAGTGGACACACCCACTAGTAATAGCTTTTATCGAGATAACTCTCAGTAAGAAAGCTAACTACAAAATGGGGTCTAAAGGTAATTTCAGCAGGTCAGTGGGACACACCTACTATTAATAGCTTTTATCGAGATAACTCTCACTAAGAAAACTAACTACAAAATGGGGTCTAAAGGACACTTCAGCAGGTCAAGCGGACACACCCACTATTAATAGCTTTTATCAGGTTAAAGATCCAAATGGGGTCTGCGGCCTTAGACCGGTGGTTTACAAAATGTCTGACAGTACCCATGCCAGGATACATGGCACTTTACAAAGCCTTTTGAACGTCCTTTTTTAAGGTTCACTCTCCAGCTGATTATAAAAGCTTAATGTTGAGATACCTATCCATTTAATGACTGTCAAATAATGTAACTTGACATTCAATGTAGTAAAAACATAGTTTCAATTAGTAGATACATAAATTAACTATATTTTGTTAAAGACACTGGACACTATTGTCAAAGAACAGTCTTCTCACATGCTGTATCTCAAAATATGCAAAACAAAACAAACCTGTGAATATTTCAGCTCAATTGGTCGTTGGGGTTGCGAGAATAATGTATGAAAAAACACCCTTGTCACATAAAGTTGTGTGCTTTCAGATGGTTCATTTAGAAACCTTATAAATTCTAATCTGAGATCTCAAAATCAAATTTTTTGAAAATTAATTATGTCTAGAAACTACTACACTTCAGAGGGAGCCATTTCTCACAATGTTTTATACCATCAACCTCTCCCCATAACTCGTCACCAAGTAAGGTTTAATGCTAATATTTATTTTGAGTAGTTTACCAAGGTGTCCACTGTCTTAATTACAATATGTAATTCAGGGAAATTTACTATACTTTAATTACAGTATGTACAGAAACACCTTTACAATTTTAAATCACAGTTTCACGTTTTTTTTTTAAATTAGGTTCGATTATTAAAGTCACTGTATTTTGTGTAAGTTGCTGTTTCACTGACCTGGAAGAATTTTCAACACCAAAACCTTTTTTCTAGGAATTTTATATTAATGTTTGTTTCTTTATAAAGGAATAAAATAAGTGTCTTTGTTTCAAAACAACAGGTCATCAACAAATTTTGTTTCCATTATGTGTTGATAATGTATTGTTCTTTAAATCCTCTCATGCGAATTTCAACACTTTGAACAGCAACAACACCATTTGCTGACTGTTTTGGAAAACTTCACATTTGGAAACAATGTTTTTAACCTGTTTCCTGTCAACTTGAAACTTTTAATGAGCAGCAACATTGCTTTTGTTTATGTTTTCAGGACTTACCAAGTCAATCAGATTACATAATGCTGTTTCTTATTATAATAATTTTATTTTTAATTTTTTTAACTTTTTGGATTACAAACACTTGTTGACATGTTGTTAGATTTCAGTCTTTTGGATGTGAGACTTTATCAGTTTATTTCAAATTGTATATGTTCATTGATTTACTATTTGTATTAAATACAATGTCATTCAACCTTTTGGATGTTAAACTTGTATTCGGCCTGATATATACTTATATCAGTTTATTTCAAGTTTTATATTTCATTGATGTTCTATTTGCATTTAAAACAAACTTCGCAAACAGTTTTCTCTGGGGCATACTCTAATTTGCAATGCCTTGTAGCAAGTCTAACAATAAGTTAATAATCAGTACCCACAAAATGCAAGGACTGGTATAAAATACAAGTCTACTTTAAAGCGCCACCCAGACTTCGCGTACGTTTAACGAATGTACAAATGGCTTGAGCCCATGCTTTTCTTCCAGATAGCAGTAGTACTACTAGGAAGGAAGGAGTATCTCAACATCGTACACTTGTTTCACGGATTGTACAAGCTTTTTCGTAAGAAAGGATCTACAGATAAGAATATAGCTTCTGTTCCAAGAAGTAGTCAATAAGGTTACTTTCTACTATGATACTTGAGCCTATGTTATGTCGTTTCAACAGTGTTTGTGACCTTCATCCTGTGTTGATGTTCGTGCTCATTGACATTCACATTGGTGTTGTGACCGGGCCACTGCACAAGAAGTTGTATCGTTGTTTGGAATTCTTCACTTTCATCGGTAAGTGTGTTACTATTATATATTCTTAGAATACGTAGGACTAGGTTGTTGGTTTAAGCTCAAAGACTTTTAGGCTATGAGAATGAAAATGATAGATTTGCGTACAGCTACCGCCGAAAAACTAAATTATTTTCACAAAAATTTTCGTTATTTTAACAAAAAAGACTATGCATCACAAATGTTCAGGTTCAAATCATCAAACTAGGGTAAAAGGTTATATTTACGCATTTTACTAGTAGTACTATACAAGGCAGACATTCCGCCGCGATCATGACTGCGATCGATATCCTTTTATTTGCAGTTAAACACGCATCTGCTGTCGTTCATCTGTCGAGCGCAATTTTTAATTTGCGCTATGCAGAATAGGCAAATTTGTGTATCGATCTCCAGTTTGCGCAATTTGAAGATGGCGCATCTTCGTGTGCAAAATAATGAATAATGAAATATAAATAAAAAACTCAAGTCATTTCAAAAATGCCCGGACGCAAATCTAATACTTTCACTTCCATGGCCTTAAACGAGTAAATAAGGGGGTCCAAAAAAAACTTTTCAAACGTCGGCTAATATTTTATAAAATGAAATTAAAAACAGGGTTCCAAATTGGATTGGGTTGGCATTTTTATCTGGGTTTCGTCTGTTTGATTGCAGCATGATTTTAAGTTGTCATACCTTCATACCTTAATACGTAAAAGTGGTGTGCATCAGTTCGTCGTAGTGATGATAATTTATGCTGGTTTTTCAAGACATTTATGCAAAAACACATCCTGATGAAGTAGGCAGCCTCATGAATGCCTGAACACACACTGACAACAGTAGGCATTAAAACTAACATCATGGGTCACTTTTTGCCATTTTGTTATTTTCATGAGGACTGTAGCTGACTGAGAATCACAGAAGAAAGAAAAAAAAAGGTTTAAGAGCAACATTGTAAACATAGCCCACTGTTTGTCACAGGTACTTCTAAAAAACTACAGTAACTATGTAGAAGGCTCCCCTGTGAGAGAGCCTTTTAAAGTTTCTAGAAGTATGTCACTCTGTCTTCAATTAGAAACTTGAATAATGGACAGACTCCTTCTAAGTTCCATAATAAATAGAGACAAAGCTGCAGTATATGTTTCTTTTTCAATACTTCAAGGAAGCAGATACATATGTAACACATATTCTAATAACTTTTTTACATTTGACGGAATGGACAGAACTGTGAGGTCCAGTCAATCATGCGGTGGGGGAGTACTCGAGTATAATTAATAAGAAAGCTATAATTCATAAACTTGTACAACTATGCTTTTTCGTGTCCCCTTCTAAAAACCCTTTTAAATCGCGTCTTGCTAGGAACTTTATAATGTGCCGGTGTTATTTGTACATATTATAATGAAATTCATCTGAATGACTACATATTAAAATGTTTGTGTTTTTCTTTCTCTCTTTCTTTAATAGTTCAAACTACAACTTCTCTGATTCTTCCTCGACTTGCTGTCATATATCTACATTACCATCTTTAACAGAAGGCCACAAGCATGGTGAAACAAAGTGACAATGTCACCTCATAGGCTAAACACTCCAAAAAGAGATTGAACCTGTTGTGTCGGCAAATGTACCCTGTATGGATGTAAGCAATTGGACAGTTTCTTTTCCTCTTTTTTGGCCAATTGTGTCAAATTCACCTGACGGGACAAAATGTGATTGACGGGACAGAATACGATCGACGGGACAATATTTCAAGACGTCACATTATTCTCTTTACTAAATATAAGTAAACAAAAATGGTTTTTGATTTTAGTTCAGGCGAATTGGATAGTAGATACATTTGAGACACTGGACACCTTTGGTAATTGTCAAAGACCAGTCCTTTCACTTGGTGTATCTCAACATACGCATAACATAATAAATCAGTAACAATTGGAGCTCAATATTTATCCGCGAAGATAACAGACAATAATGGAAGAAAAAACAGCAAACGTTGTGTGTTTTCAGATTCTTTAATTTAAGACCTCAGCTGAGGTCTCAAATTTAATTCTAAATATGTTGCTTCAGAGGGAGCTGTTTCTCACAATGTTTTATACTATCAACAGATCTCCATTGTTAGTTACTACTAAGCAAGTTTGTATGCTAACAATTAATAATTTTGAGTGATTACCAATAGTGTCCAGTGCCAGTACCAAAACAAGGGTATACTTCAGTGTTACAAATAAACAGTTATATCATATTTTGCGCGACTGACAGGACATTTTAAAACCCATACCAAAACAACTACACGTACCTAGTATTATGATGAAATTGGGGTGGACCTACACAAGTCTAATCTGTGTGTTCCATATTAAGGGGGTCATGTGCTGTTATTGCGTAAGTAGGTCGGAGTACGGTGGGAGAGGTCAATGGCGCGAGTGGCGGGTCTTTTTGACCACTCCAGTAGCAGCGGGCTTGTCGCTGAGCAGAGGCAGTCAGGCAGCGGCCAATCACGTGGTGGTTGGGCCAGGCCTGTGTGCATGCGGCGCCTGCATGCCACGGCTTGTTTCTCGGGCGAGGCCCGGGAAGCCGGTCAATGTGATTTTGGTAAGCGAAGTTTCGGTGCAGCGGTAAATCTGTAGGCGAAGTTTTGGTGCTGCCTCCGACCAAACTTCTCCCTTAGCCTAGGCCCCGTAAACAGCTTGCGGAGTGCAGTGTATGTTCTGTTAGTTGCGTAATTTGTTTGCTTGCGATTGTGTTCCTTTGATTTGAGTAGCCTGTTAGAATAGTTGTGACGAAGTGGCAGCTGGTAGTTGAGTTCACAGGTAGCCCTATATAGGACTCTTTCTCTGTACACAGATACAGAGTCCTAACTATTGACCCTGATATCCAGGACGTCACTGTAGTACAATACGAAAGTGTAAGGACGCCAGGGCCAAGTTCACAGGAAACTTGGATGGCCCAACGTTGATCACAGAGATCGACGCTCAGAGTGACCTCACTGGGGTTGACGAGTGCTTGTTCATTATCAGTTGAATAGTCCAGCTACTTTGAAAACTTGAATGAGACAAAGCAAAACAGTCAGCGTGCTAGTGCGTGCGTTTTGGCCTTGATAAATTTGCTAGTGCATACTGGATCGGGCCTCTGAGGAGTGCATTTGGGAAGACAGGTTTGTTGAAGGAATTTGATTGGATTGGAGAAAGTGAGATGCCCAGGAGGCAATTAAAGAGTTCTTACACATAGAGCTGTGTGTCAGAGTCCCCTCATTTATGTTCTCCCAAACCTCCAGAGATATTTCAAACCCTGCCCCCAGAGTGCAACAGACAAACAGTAACCGATCGGGCGGTAGATTTCCACCAAAACGAGCCTGCAGCCTTAGCCCGAGACTGCTCGTAGTATTCCCCGGGTCTGAGGTTCGATTTGGATTCGGGATAAGGGGAACTTTAGGCCCAGCGATCAGACTTCTCCCAAGACTCCCAAATTTGAATTAGTCTCACAGGAAACCCGCCACAGTATGTGATCATATTTCATGTGGGAGTGTAAATTTCACCCGGGATTGGAAAAAAGGTCTCAAAGCTGATATTTAACTATAAATAAATATCTTAGTTGGATGTGAACTACAACACATATGTGTGATTCAATATTTATCTGCTAATTGAGGGTACCTACACCTGTTCCAGTTCCTTGAACTTCAATTATCATAAACATTTATCAATCTAAGGAGACAAAAGGGAAAAGTGGTTTCAGACAGCTTAGGTTGTCTACTTTGCATGCAGTAATTATTTGAAAGCATATAATGAACTTTTACAATTCAATGCAAAAACAACACAACATTTATGTGGAATTAGCTAAACATAAGTTTGTCTGGGGATCATGTCATACGCAAGTTAAGCCCAAGGAAGAATGGGCTAGACTCTTAACTGATCATCAGCAGTAATAACTTGTGACACATCTTATGCATTTTGTGAGCACTTTAATGTGTAGTAGTTAGGACATACACAAGTCTAATTGTAAGTAGGATTTGAAACTTTGGATGGTGGAGAATGTGAAAAGGTTTGTGGTAACACTATGTAATGACTATCTCTTCTTGATGAGTTGGGATGATTCGGAAAAGAATCATTGGTTCCAACTCGACAGTTCAATCAGAATGTTTGTCATTGTAACACGACATCAAGCAGCAGGCCTGGGTGCCCCATGTTACGTTCAAGTTCACTCGACAGTGGCACACATATTTGTTCAGCTCAAAAAGACTGACATAGGAGTCTATTATCGTTAACAATAATACTTACGACAGGGAGTCCATGGTGCAATCTAGGGAGTGTGAGGGTTGATGTGCCCCCTCTCAGATGTTGGATTTTAAAGCCTATTTCAAGCTAGGATGCACCATTTTTGCCTATCATACTAATTGTGCCTAAAAAAACAAATCAATTATAGCTTTGTATTCTGCATATAATGCTCAGACAGCATTTAACCCTTTCATTACAAGCATCGTCAAGGGTGGATCAAGACAACAAATATTAGGGAGGTGGGGTTGGTGGGTTGGGCAAATCTATTACAGATGGAGTATGCCATAAAGTGGAACACAAAGCCTTTTACGGCCTGGGGTCCAGGCCTGCCTACAGGAACAAATTTTGCATTTCAGATGCTCTGTGGTGCAATCTTAGGCAATTTAGAGGTCTAATGGCAAACAATAAGCCTTCAAAATTTGAGCAGTAGAATTCAGGCCTTTTGGGGTTTTTAAAAAAGATGGGTATGTGTAGTTGATTTTTAGCAATGTTTTTATGCAAGGTTTGCGGAAAAAATAAACACTCTCAGATACTTCTCAAATGAATGTGGAGTCAAATAATAACAGCCCTTAGTGCGAAGTTACCTGGGTCAAACATGACCAATATATTGCTTGAACAAGTCATAGAGGCCGCAGACTGACAATGGCATACAGAGATGGCGCGTCTCCATAAAGTTGACATACAGTAACTACAGTACAAGAAAACAAAAAAGTATGGAGACGACATGCATGTACATGTATGTGCCCTTATGAGACACACAAGTTAGCAAAAACTGGGGGAATATTGTTCAACCACCCCCCCCCCCCCCCCAGGACCCAGGATTGATGGCAATGACGGCACACAGGGTTTGGCATTACACATTGCAATACTCGAGGTTCGTGGAAAAGGTGCTGAAAGACACGGGGAACATTTGATATTGTTTCGCCCACCACTCAAAAATGGGGGGATGTGCAAATCTGTCAACACATCCTTCCACTCTTTCACCATGTTCAAGGGGGGATGTGCAAATCAGTCAAGGGTGGAGCATTCGTGTGAGAAGCCTTTACGGCGTGGGGTCCGGGCCTGTTTGAGGGGCCATAAAAAGTTTGCATTTTAGATGCTCTGTGATGCAATCTTATGCCAATTTTGAGGGGGACACTTGATATTGTGTCCCACACCCTCCAAAATATTGGGGGGGGGGGGGACACATGTCCCCCTGTTCCCCTACCCCTGATTGCACACATGCATTGACTTAGTGTAACCCTGATGTAGCTTCGACAAAAAGAGCATTTGAGGTACTGAGCATAATTTGGAGATAGTGGTACATGTAGTATGCATTTATTTTTTAAGGCAAGCTATGGTTAGTAATGGTGTAAAGGAAACCGCAGCTTGGAAACAGTTCTACTTAATTTTAGATATTGAAAGTGTACATATATGCAGGACAACTAAACTTCTTTTCCTTTTGGGGGAACACGTACATGGGTCAACGCATTATACACAACACAGCTCTTTCTTATTCGTTAAGAAATTTTATTGTGATTATAAAAGTGGGTACAAATGGACTTGCAATTTGAACACAGCAAATTGTAATTAATCCCAGCAGTACCATTAGGATCTATACAGGTAGATTCACAGGTAAATTAATGCAGAGTTCTTTTGATTGTTGGAAACAGATTCTATTGTAAAACAGAATTTCAGAAGCTTTATATTGAGAAGCTTCTCATATTCAACACATAAATACATAATATGTTTCTACATTGACACATTAATTTTAACTTAAATGTAGGGGCATGCATGCATGAGGGTCTGCACGTTTATAGCCAAGTGGCAGCAGTTTGTGCAGTAAAGACAAGACAAGGCAAGATGAGACAGTACCATAAACAGGTTCACAGGCAAAATATTTCTTGGAACTATCCGTTCAATGGTTTTAATACTTTATAAATGTAGTTGTATACAATCTTAAAAGATGGGCCCATTTTTTAGATATAGCAGAAACTCCCCAGCAAATGTCAACAAAGAAGGACTAATCCCTATACATGTAGGAATACACACTCTGAAGAGCGTTACTGCCATTATGCTTCTTATATTTAAAAGGCAATGTATTTACTTCACAGTCAAATGTTTCTCAAAGTGCACTTTACTATACAAAGCTGCTGTAATTCTTACGACATGTATGTAAGTCTTTAATTAGTCATTTTAAAATGTATACAGACCATTTGATCAGAAGACTTCAGTTACAAGTTTAGTCATATTGCTGGTTAGCAAATTTAAAAGCATGTTAATTGTAAGATTAGATTGGGGCGTCAAGTCTGAATTGATCTAAACTGGACTTTGTACAATTAGATGTATACCTTTGATTCTTTGAACCATATCAATGGTAGAGAATACAATAACATGAACCTGTGACAAATTAATTTCAATCCGCTTCAGGACCCGCAATGTGATTGCAAAAATCATCCACTGGTGTATAGCTCACTTAATAAGTAGTTGGGTTTCAAAACACTACAAAATCATTTACATTTTTGAATCTTGTTACAAATTGACGTTTATCTAATAGGCAAAACATAATTTGCAAGTGGACAGTAACTAATTAACAATGTTGGTTTTACACAAAAGTATAACTTGATTCACTTTATGACCATGTTGATATCTTTATCATACCACAGCAGTCTCCACTCACAAACAGGGCAATTCCAAAAAGGAGTTCAAATCAATCGAACAGTAACTATGTTTCTATCAGAACTTCCTATTTGTACATGTATGTATTCTTTTTGAAGAGATCAGTCCTTGTACAAGCTTAGGCTTATTGTCTGCGACCTCCCACTATATGATTAACTTCTGTTAAGTAGTTTTTCATTATATTGCACTACCCAATGGTATGGAAAATAAACCTAATATCTGAACCACCATAACTAAAGTGTGCAACAAACTAGAAAAAGAAGAGTGGACTCAAAAGCTATTAAACTCCCACCAGTAAACAAACACTAAATTAAAAGCAAATCAAAAACATGACAATAAGCGTCATACATTAGTCTTTTACCTTTACTAAATTATATATGGACTTCTATTTTTATCCTATTGGCTAATTGAAGGAGGTTTACAGTCAGCAAGTACTGTGGTTCTATTCTATTTGATTTTATTCTATTCTACTATCCTATATTTAACAATTCTTTTTGGGAGATTTCTTCAACATAGTTAATTGATGGGCTATCTTTGCCCGAGTCTAAAGATGGAGTTTGACCGTAAAGAAGCAGCACGCACCTCCGCACAAGGCAGAAGTGCCACACACATCCGCATCAATGCAGAAGTGGCACGCACCTTTGCATGATGAGTGCAATCTCACAATGTCACCATTATAGGAGCTGATCACCCATGATGAGAGACAGACCGTACTGGGATACAATGCAAGACATCATACTGGGGTGACGAGCCTTCTAAACGCTGTCGCCTCCATCTTTTGAGTTTAATTAGGTTTAAAAACTTCAAATCTAGACTAACCCCCCTCCCAACTGCACAATCCCACTCCCCCCATCCCCACCCCCCTCCCCCCAAAAAGATAAAAATAAAAAATAAAAGTATGTTCCCGAGGCTTTGCACTCATGAAATGTTAGCTTGGTAGCAGAATAATTCCATTCCAATATTGTGCATGTGGCGTGATTGTGTCCAGGAAAGGTTTTTCATACTCACAGTCCTCACTTGTTACAATGTAGTCACAAAGGAAGTTGGGTCCAAAGTGTCCTCTTGTCCAATTAGTACAAATTATTAAAACCAAACACCCAACACAAATACATGTCACTTTTATTCTAAAGATAAGGTATTCCATTATTCTTCAAAAGAAGTCTTAATAATAAGGTATAGCATTATCACTCAGTTGTTTGGTCAGGAAAACACATCAAATTTGTGGACATACCAAATCTTTAAAATTAAAAGTATTTCAATTGAGAGCTGACAACTCATCACAATTACACATTGCTGCCTAAGAATAAACATAAAAGTAAAAATTACCAGACACTTCTTTACTGCAGATACACATGATTTATTCACAATAACAAACTTTACAATACCCAATTAAAGGCAGTGGACACTATTGGTAATTAATCAAAATAATTATTGGCATAAAACCTTTCTTGGTGACGAGTAATGGAGATAGGTTGATGGTATAAAACATTGTGCGAAACGGCTCCCTCTGAAGTTCCATAGTTTTCGAGAAAGAAGTAATTTTCCACGAATTTGATTTTGAGGCCTCGAGTTAAGAATTTGAGGTCTCAAAATCAACCATCTAAACGCACACAACTTCGTGTTGCAAGGGTTGTTTTTCTTTCATTAGTATCTCGCAACTTTGATGACTGATTGAGCTCAAATTTTCACAGGTTTGTTATTTTATGCATACAGTATGTTCGTTGAGATACACCAACTGTGAAGGCTAGTCTTTGACAATTACCAATAGTGTCCACTGCCTTTAAAACAGCATTGCTTTTTATTTCAAATTAAGAAACAATTTGAAGAAATAAATTAACATAAACAAGTACAGGTACACGTATGTATTCACAAACACGTAACACGACAGATAAACCGCAAAGTTGTCAGCTCACAATTAAAATATTTCAAAGCCATGGCACAACAATTTCTATTAATTGTCATATCGAACACTCGTATTGAAAAAGGATTAAAAAAAGTTTTTTTTTAAAGGATTAATAAAAAAAAATAAAAAAGGTATGTTGTTGTAACTCCTAAGCTTGAATGTAAATGAGGAGTGTAGAATTTTGTGAACTTCTGGGAATATAAAGTATACTATCTGATTGGAATTTCACAGGTTAAGTCATAATGCAAAATGGCATTATCAAGGTGTAAAAAAGGGGGATAGTTCCATACCTTTGACCTTTATACCCCAGAAACAAATGGAACTTTCTGTTCTCTCAAGTTGCAAGTCCCCCCCAAAACATAATTACACAACTGAGTTTGCCCGGTGGCTAGAGGCAGTGTGAATCCTTGCTTAGCAGCGGGTTCTGCAAATGATTTAATAGATTTAATACACTTGCAACCGGAATAAAGAATATTAATTTGTTTTTTTACCCTTATACACCAATAATTGTTAGCACTTTATACTCAGAACTTACCAGAGTTCTGCGAAGAAAAAATATCAAAGGCGTGAAAAAAACTATTACTCGAGTGGGATTCAAGGAAATTTTTTTTACATCGCACCGTGGCTTTGAAGACAACACAAAAAAGAACAACACTAATGCATGTAAGGCAGTATGATGGTCAACAAACTCCTACAATATCAAGCAAATTGGAAAATGAACAAGCACATAAAGATTTCTTTCAATATCAAAAGATTTCTTACATGTACGCATTTACAACTTCAATAATGAATCATACTGTCTTGCATAGCATTTTGGGGATGGGAAAGGTGCACAAACACATAACTCTCATCCATTCATTCGTTCATTCATTCATTCTATCTACTGTACACAACTAAATGATATGGTTTTATGGATTATAGGAGCAAATAGAGTCCATTTCATATTGTAGCAACTACACTTAATACATTATGAAGTATCAAACACTTTTCAATTACAAAATGGAATTCATTTACAATTTGTACAACAATCATTCATAACTTCTGACTTAATAAAATACATACGTGCAGGGATACATCTATATAGACCACACACACAAATGTTTGTCATTGGATTAAGGGAAAATGCTTCAAGTGTCATCATTTGTAGGTACCAGAAAAAATCATTCACAGCACGTCTGAGGAAATGTTTTTTTTTTCAAGGAAAAGTGACGGAGGACAGGATTGAAATCTACATGGCATTATCTGCATTTAAGTGTTGGGTATACAAGTTTTTGTGTCTTTTGCATATTCATGGAGAGCATTTTTTCCAAGGACAAGCATCTAAGAGTGATTTTAGTACAACAAATATTGAATACATTTCCTTTTTGCATTGTCAGAACTTGATCAATCTGCACCATGCATTCTCATATGCATCCAATGTTTGCATTTAACACAACTAACCATAGTCCTTTGATGATACTTGCTCCTTCAGTGATGTCAAACATTTCACATAGACAAATCCTAAGAAACATGAAAAAAAAAACACATGCAATTAAAATGTTTATAAGACTATTTATGAACAATGACACACAGCATTACAAAATCTGAACTTGTAGATGTCAATAACAAAAAGAGACCCAGTTAAGGAAAGGACATAAAAAACAAATAAATCACAGTTGTGAGTACTCTTTGTTCATGAGGCTTGGTGCACAATTTCAATAATCATGAAAACAGATTACTTTGTTTTCAATACTTCATGTTCATGGATTCACAGTCTGGTGTTGCTATTAATTCACACGTTTTTCCCTTCATCTCAAACTAGGGTTTCTTTTTAGCTCTTTATGCATATTTCATTTATAGGTAACTTTGACCATTCTTAAGTTGAATTTCTATATAAGACATTACACAGCTTATCAGAAAGAAGTTTGCTTGCTTCCATCAATGGCTTTCTTAAAAAAAAAGAGTTGAAGGCCCTTTGTCTGGAATACAGATTCCCTAAATGAATCAGAGAGGCAATGAAAAAGTCAACAGTGATCACCTTCATACTTGGTGGTGGTATGGATAGCAAAGGGTGGGAGGGGTGGGGGGGGGGTTAGGGTTAAGCTCTTTGTCTGTAATATGGATTCCCTAAATGAATCAGAGAGGCCATGAAGCAGCACAAAGTGATCACCTTCACACTTGGTGGTATGGATAGCAAAGGGTAGGAGGGGTGGGGGGGGGGGGTAGGGTTAAGCTCTTTGTCTGTAATATGGATTCCCTAAATGAATCAGAGAGGTCATGAAGCAGCACACAGTGATCACCTTCATACTTGGTGGTATGGATAGCAAAGGGTGGGAGGGTGGGGGGGGGGTAGGGTTAAGCTCTTTGTCTGTAATATGGATTCCCTAAATGAATCAGAGAGGCCATAAAGCAGCACACAGTGATCACCTTCATACTTGGTGGTGTGGATAGCAAAGGGTGGAGGGGGGGGGGGGGTAGGGTTAGGCTCTTTGTCTGGAATATGGAAGTTCCCTATATGAATCATGCCCAGAGAGGCCATAAAGCAGCACACAGTGATCACCTTCATACTTGGTGGTGTGGATAGCAAAGGGTGGAGGGGGGGGGTAGGGTTAGGCTCTTTGTCTGGATGGATTCCCTAAATGAATCAGAGAGGCAATAAAGAAGTCTACAGTGATCAACTTCATACTTCTGGTGTGAATAGCAAAGGGTGGGGGGAGGGGGAGGGTTAGGCTCTTTGTCTGGGTGGATTCCATAAATGAGTCAACAAGGCAATAAAGAAGTCCACAGTTTGTCCAATATTGGTAAACCAGGGTGTTTCAACCATAAGGATCGTAGCTAGACTCTTTCATTAATGTGTTTATTGAATTGTTGTTGATGCAGAAAGGGGGTAAAAGGGTTCTCAATAAAATGTCCATACACTAGAGGGAAACAATACAAGAAGATCCAGTTATCTGAAAGATTGTGATGTTTTTACCCATCACCCATACTGTGGTTTGGATTGGATGTTTATACATTGAAAGATTTATTTATTCACAGAATATATATACACAATTTTGAAGGCAAAATGGGTCTACAAAAATATAGTTATTCCAGAGCTGTTTGCTGAAATCTGTAAATGATCTACAAACTTTGAGCAAAAACAAATAATGTTTTAATGGATAATTAGCAGGGATTCTGGCATGTGTGTGTGTACTCCAGCTTACCACAACTAGGCATTCTACACTATACACAGCTAGTGAAGAAATTAAAGGCTGGTGTTCATAAGCGCAGAATAATTTTGCGGTAAGCAGAGCCAATATTTTGAGCCATAGAGTGATGTTTTCCAGTCTTAAGTTCCTCCACTTCTTTGATCAGCCTCTTCACGATCAGCTTACAATTGTTCCTTTCTGCATCCTCAATATCTTCGTTTGTGCCAATTATTTATAAGAGATTTAAAATGAAGACAATTATTTGTCTCCTTTTTCTTTTGGTTTCTAAAAACAGCTACAGGACAACTTACTGGCATCTGGCCAATGAAAATGAAACCCAAAAATGAAACCAGCTCCCTCAAGAGTTTGGCATGCACGATCCAACTCCTTTTTGAATTTGTCATCCATAGGTGTTTATGCGCATGTGCTTGTCTCATTTGCATATTTCATGGGAAGGGCCTATTCGTCATCAAAGTTGAAAAACCAAATAACGATAAAAAAAACCCTTGTTGCAAAACTTTTTTCGAAAACTACCTATAAACCTATGTTACTTCAGAAGGAGATGTTTCTCACAATTTGCTTATACACTATCAACAGCTCTCCACTGCTCGTGACCAAAAATATAAAGTTTTTGGGCTAACAATTATTTGGTGTAATTACTACTAGTGTTCAGTGCCTCTATAAAGACACATTTTAGAATACATGTATGTACTTACTACAGAACAGCAGCATGATGATTTACAAATCATTGTCAGAAACATTTGTATCAGAGTTTCTGTCAAAGCATGGTCTAAAAGAGAACAAAATATACACATAATCAGTTAAAACAAGTGGTCATGATCAAACACACTTGAATCACATCAGGGCCTAAATTAGAATAAATAAATAGTACTAACAATACTTGGTTCTTATACAGCGCTTTATCACACCCCTAGGGGTGTATCAAAGTATGAGACGTATTCCTTTATAGCATCATGTAATGGTTTCAATGTGCTGTGGTGCAATATGCTGCTGATCAGACCAGGAACATAATGGGCAAAACCATTCGCTATATATGATAAGTGTGCTGATTTTCATACATTCCACAACACACATCAACTACAGCTTTACGTCCCATCTGAAGGACGGAGCAATAATGATTAGGACACTTAACCATCGCTTTGACTTTCTGATTGAACGTAAAGCTGTTGGTCCCGTGTGTTGTGAGCAGCATGTAAAAAATAGTGCAGTTTACATCGAAAAGTGAACAGGTTACTGCGCCCCAGTATTCCTGGTTTAATTGGCTGCATAATGCGCCATAGCACCTTGTAAAACAATTTTAAAAAATAGGTCTCATAAATGTTAGCTCCACTGTACCTGGCAGGTAAAATAATGTGCACTTTGATATGCCCCTTAGGGGTGTGATAAAGCGCACTATAAATGTACATGTAACAACCAAGTATTATTAAAAATGCTTAATCACACAAAATGTCAACACTGGGAGTCAAACCCACACTCTGCTGATCAGAAACACCAGAGCTTGAATTTGGTGTTCTCATCAGCTTGGCCATGACTGCCGCATTAAATGGCTGCATCAAAATATTGCATTAACAGCCCACCAAGGTGGGCTACCCTAGAAAGATATAAAGATTAATTAAACTGTATAAAATGTAAGGTGTCTTTCTTCTTCATCCGTTTTTTTCCCCCAAAAATGTATGTTTATGAGTGTTTATGTCGAATGCTGAACTTGCATTTCTAGCCACAGATGTGAAGGGATTAATGAATATGAAAGAATGTATAAAATATAAATCACTTAAGTAACCCGAGTGCCATTTTTCAGAAAGTCAATGTTGACCCTGATAAGATGTTTCTTGAAGAATTGATCCTGTGTTTTGAGGCCCAACGTAAGGAAATCCCAGTTGCAAGAAGTGCAGGGCAAAATGTTTGTCACTCGAAGGCTTGAGATTTAAAGAGACGGTAGCTAGCAAAAAGAACCTATTTTAGTAGTCATGGTAGGAAGCATGCTACTTACATGGCACATGGTGCAAATGGTATAGGCCAAATACTACTACATCAGGTTATTATTCAGCTGTTACTATTAAAATGGCCAGCCCAGCACTACCACAGTCACCTCTGTCCTAACTCTATGCATCCACTGACCATGCTGCTTAGAGTAGCAGAACTTTATGCATAAGTGCTTACTTACAAAGGTCTTACAAAATGCTTTCAACTGCTCAAAGGAATTTCATGGCAACAAAGGCTCCATTAAAAAAAGGAAGTGAGTATGCAAGAGCATAACAAAGAAAGTGTTTAATGGTGATAATGACCAGCTGGAACTCCGTTTATAACCGATTATTTTTGGTTACTATACACTAGTCTTGATGCAAGACAGTTCTTGTTGCGGGCAATGCAGGCACTGTTGGTGAGTTGGCCGCGCTGTGTGTTGTGTTAAAGAAAAACGAGGAACGTCTTGCACCAAGAATGCGGAACGTCTTGCACCAAGAATGCATCCAAAAACTGTCCGAGTCATAGAAATTAAACACAAGCACGGAGCTCAAGGTCGCCGGAAAACGGATACATTTTTACAGAGTTTCTTAATATATTATGCCTTTGAACCAAAAAGGCATATTATGAATGGGAACAAAATAGCATTCACTTGTTCTTAAATTTCTGTTTAAAACTATGCAGGGTCGTGGCCATGATTAAAGGCCCTCGCCTTCCGCTCGAGCCTTTATCAAATGGCCAAGACCCTTCCGGTTTTACACTGCTGTTCATGGGTTCATGACTACCATTTTGTTCCATTCATTAGACCTTGTCTATTGGCTTCAAAAAAATTAAACTTACCTTTATAGCTACTGGCCAGATTGAGTAATAACGGGATTGCATTAAGTTACTTCATTGTATGGTGAAGATCCTATTGAATCTAAAAAAGATCAATGGTCAAAGAATAGAAATTAAGGATAAATTATAAATTATTATGTCAATTGCATCAAATAATCCTCAAGCAACTACCAACTTTGGGGCAATAAATCCAGGTACTCATGTCATAAACCTTTTCTACCTTCTGCCCTAGTAGTAGTTCAAAAGTCTTCCAGATTCTGAAAATCTACATGTACTCCAAGGATAGTAGAATCTTGGAGGAAGGAAACAACAATGTCTAAGAAGAAGGAATAAAAAAGACATGTCACACAAGGGGATCACACAATCACCAGATGCCAAAGTGCAGAGAGCAAATTGATAGAGTTTTCTTGGACTTCTCAAAGACCGTTGAAAGAGTCCCACATGAGCGTCTTCTCCTGAAACAACACCTTATTGGCATGAGTGGTCACCTCTTGTCCTGGATACAGGATTTTCTGACAGGTCGCACCCAACAAGTCATTCTTGAAGAAGAGCAGCAACCTATCCAATGAAGCTTCAGGAGTTTTGCAGGGTACTCCCAGGTCAAAATTCCAGTTGAACCTAGTTAACTGGGGTCAACTGGTTCAACTGGAAAGTGACCAAGCTCGTCCATTTTCCATATTAACCAACTGGTTTGGACTAGGTTTAACTGTGTTCAACTAGGTTGAAATTATAAACCAGTTGGTTTATAAATGTCTTATTATTATAAACCAGTTGGTTTCTGTCCATTTTCCATATTAAACCAACTGGTTTTAACTGTGTTTAACTAGTTTATCAACTGGTTTCAACTAGTTCCAGTTTAACTAGGTTCAACTGGAATTTCGACCTGGGCTGTGCTTGATCCCCTCTTACTTCTGGTGTTTATAAACGACCTGACGGACTGTGTTTCAATTGGAATTCGCCTTTTCGCAGATGAATGTTTTTTATACCGGCCCATCAGATCCCAGGACGATGTCACTACCCTCCAGCAGGACCTCACCAACCTCCAGAAATTATTATTATTATTAATATTATTATTATTATTATTATTATTATGTTGGACAGTCTGTCGTTTTGTGTGCACACAGTCTAGTTAACTTCCGGGAGAAAGGTTTACGATATCGCAACTCACCATTCACACTAATCTCTCTCATAGTACAAACATTGGTTTAACATGATTATGAATTGAACAAATCAAGAAATTGTGATTCAGTAACTAGACGACGATATTTGTTCTCTAGTCATTGTGAAATCAGCGGTTAGCTGGGGGATTCGAACCCACAATCTTGTGATGTAAGTCCTGCAGTCTAACCACCTGAACACGGTGACACTACATTAATATGTACTTTAACTATACTAACTAGTGTGGATTTATACTTATAAAATAGCCCTATTATATTAAAAGGAAAGTACACGTTTGGTTATTAGTACTCAAAATAAAAATTAACTTAAAAACTGACTTGGTAACGATCATTGGACTTGGAGAGCTGATGGAAGTATAAAATAATGTAGGAAACGACTCCATCTATGGTTTATATGGGATACACCAAGTGAGAAGACTGGTCTTTGACAATAATATCACCAAACGTGTACAATGCCTTTCAATACACTACGTATATTAAATACATGTACATTAGCTGACACAGTGACAGTCAATAACATTACAAACTAGATGCGGCGTAGACCAGCTAACCGAAGAAAACGATTTAAAAGTAGCTTCTCTCCAGCGGACGGCGGAATGAACCAGATAAATGTAATCTAACAGCCCTTAGCTTGACTTGTGTGCTTTAGTTGCTTCATAAATAATACTTTACACAGATATTAACAGTCAAAATTGTCCACTTACTCATTTCATACTTCCCGCGATGATGTTCACCATCTTGAATTGATCACGGAATGCAATACTAAACATAACTAGTCTACAGAGGGCGCTAGGGTTGTTCTTAGATGAAATTAATTTTCTTTGGCCCTGTTATAACAAAAATATACTACCAGACTAAGGTTACCAGCATAATACCATGTCATGTGTACAGTTTGTGAGTGGTATCCAGCTCATTTCTGCTAAGCATACAATTCTTTGAAATAATGGGCCCTGGATGCCATGCCACCTAGGCCCTGGGGGGGGGGGGGGGGGGTGGGGGATGATGGGAGGGGCAAACCCGGGATTGTTCCAGTCCTGGGGAGAATGGTGGAAATTGCACTCTGTGTCCTATTATACTAATTTTGACCATTTTAAATAATTATTGCCTTGACAGGAACAGCCCTTGACTAATAATATTATAGTAGTTATAATGTTAACAAGTTGGCAATATCTTAAAAGAAGTATTAAAAGTGTACAGAGGTAACACTTCTCAGGAATTTTTGCAATAATATCTCAAAAAAGGAGTATAAGAAGCGTTACCGCGATAACACTTCTCCGACTGTGTCTTGATCTAGGGATAATTATTCTTATAGTTTTGGCAATAAAGTAGTGCAGCCAAGCTTGAGTGCAGCGGCTTTGGGTTAAAGTACAATGTGTTTAAAGACATTTTTCACTAGTGGCAAAACAATGCAATTTCTTTTACAGGGGTATTTTATTATTTTAAAATGTTAATTATATATCACAATATTGTTTCTTGTTTCACATGACCAAGGTATTTATTTCACACTAAAGCCATAAACATAAATATGGCAAAATAAAATGAACATTTTGAACTTACTATACACATAACGGGCAAAAAACACTTCAAAGTTAAAGACAGTGGACACTATTGGTAACTGTTAAAGACTAGTCTTCACAGTTGGTGTATCTCAACATATGCATAAAATAAAAAAACCTGTAAACATTCGAGCTCAATCGGTCGTCGAAGTAGAGAGATAATAATGAAAGAAAAAACACCCTTGTCACACGCAGTTGTGTGCTTTCAGATGCTTAATTTGAGACTTCAAATTCTAAATCTGATGTTTCGAAATCAAATTTGTGGAAAATGACTTCTTTCTCAAAAACTATGGCACTTCAGAAGGAGCCATTTCTCACAATGTTTTATACAATCAACTTCTCCCAATTACTCGTTACCAAGTAAGGTTTTATGCTAATAATTATTCTGAGTAATTACCAGTAGTGTCCACTGCCTTTAAGTGATTGATAGTTATGGTAATAGGCATTAATAGGGCCTACTAAAAATAATTAGGCTAGAAGACAACACCAGTATGAAAACAAGGAGTTGCTACATAGATTGGTTTTGACCTCATCGCAAATACTTGGTACGCATGCATAGCGATCAAGTTTGACTGCGAGCTGGATCAGCATGCACCTCGTTCAACAGTAAGCGCTTTGCAAAAGAATTTGCGAAAAGGTCTTTGATGACATTAGTTAACAACAGGGTGGACCACGTGAAGGTTGTCATCTTCCACCCCACAACAGTTAAAGGGATCATAATACATCCAAGTTTGTAACCATTACAACAATTGCTTCTTTGAAATGTTACCCCCCTTTGATACCTAGCCTACGGAGTGAAAAACCAGAGATAACAAATACTCTGGAAAACCCCACTTCAACTTATCTATAATAACTATGACTTAAGAAATGCTTTCAATTGTTCAATTAAAGTTGTTGACCATGATTATGCGGTTAAAGAAAATTTTATATACAGTACCGTTTTCTTGCAGTAAAACCAATTAATTACTTTCCTTTGTTTAAGATTAGATACATTACATAATTTCAATCAATATCCTATATCGGAAGTCATTACTATAGTGGCTAGCTCCCTTTGTCTGCAGAGTGAAGAAACACTCTTGTGAGAAAGTACTCTTGAAAACCCTGATATTAGCATCAAATAGCAATCTACATAGGCAAATATCAAACTTGTCAACAATTTTGTAATTAAAATAAACCGTGTTAACAAGTACTCTCAACTATAAAACTGTTGTGAATGGTATATCACAATACCAATCTTAGTGTGGCATTTTTGCCACAAAATTAACACCAGATAATAAAACTAATGTCATGTCCTTTGTATAAAATTTAACAAAACATAATTAACGAGCAATCTCAACTATTGCAAGGTATAAAGAATATCAATACCGAGTGTGACATTAATGCAACATAATTAACAGTAGATAATATAAATGTTGTGACCTTTGTTATAACCATTGTAATTAATTAATATAACAACTAGTACTCGGTGCCCGGCGAACAGCGCCCTCTATTGAGCAAAAACTCAACATCATGCACAAATTAATGCCTACCTAGCTCGTAACAATGAACATTGTAATTAATTAGCATAACAATGAGGACTCAAACACCCTCAAGTAACACAGTACAATGTCATGACCATTGTAATTTAAAACCTCAATAACAGTTATTGAACCCAATGTGAGTCACAATATTTACATGTCCTTAAATAATAACTAATACAAAAAAAAACATGGTGGCCACCATGTGGGGGTACCCCCAGAACACTAATAATATTGTTTGGATGAATAACGGAACGACACAATAAAAGGTACCATTCATATTTAATACAATATTCAAATTCAGTAAAAGTAATACTAAATTTTATTAGTTTGTAATGTTAAACCACTCATATACACTTCTTGACAAGCTTGTTGTCTTTATATTTGTAATGAGTTTGCCCTATTGTTTCATAATTGTAATGAGCAATTGCATTACAAATTTACATAACTTGTTTCATGCTTGTAATGCAGTACTTCATTACGCACTTGAAACTTTGACATACTTGCAATGAGGTATTTCATTGCAAGAATGTTTTGCATGAGTGTAATGAAATACCTCATTACAAACATGCAACATTAAAAATGTGAATACATTAACTTGTAAGGAATTATCTCATTACAAGTTATTACGTATTCTGTCTACAAAATAAGTTGAACAAGGCAGCTTGAAGCAGGAACTTCATCACATCAAGACATCACTACAACTCAACGACTAAATAAAAGACCTTCAATTCCTGCAGCCAGCCCAAGCCATTCCTCATCACACAAGTAGACAAAAGTCCGCAGTTCAAGGCTACCATCACCCTTCCATACATCGGCCATGCATCTCACAAGCTCCAACAAATCGTCAGCCAAGCTCAACCCAGAAACATCAAGATTCAAACATCACTTCACACAGAAGACCAGCATTCCCTCCGAATGCGATGACACATAGAGGAGACCTGCTGCATTCATATCCATGAGAATCAAGAAACATCCAAGCACTTGGCAGTATGGGACACCATGACAAATCAGCCTTGATCAAACACTCACAACAAAGGGTCTTTTCAGAGCCAACACTCACACAAAAGAGTGTACCCACAAGTTAAATATACATATTTATAGTTTCTTCCTATTTCTCTTCACCATGCAAAGCTTCAAACAATACTAATATTCAAGTCATTGTTCCACAATAAGAAAACTTTGTTGTGTAAGTGAGTTCAATCTGCAGATGAATCCGGATGATCATGCTGTAATATCAAGATCCATTGGAAGATTTGTTCAATGTTGTTCATGTTCTTGGAACATCTACTCAATGGTCGAAGTACATCCTTAGTAACAGTCGAAGCTGGTACCACCAATTTGGATACAACCTTAGATGAGGGCAGTCATCATGAAGAAACAGTCCTCCTTTACAAAGACTGTGTTGAAGCAACAGTTTTATTGGTGCTGCATAATGTGGCTCAGCATCTTGACGTAATCAACTCTTAGTTGTTCCACTCTGTTCATCCTGTAATATGATATAAAACAAAATTGAAACAAAAAGATTTGTAAGTTCAATTTTTGTGTTTAAGCAAAGTTTATTTTCCGCACGTTAATGGATTTCTCAGATTTATTAGCTAAAAGAGATCTTACCTTCAAGGATCCTGGTAAGTAGTTGTAGAAATACTTGATGTATATCTCCTCAAGCCATGACGTATCTATCTTTGTGTTGTGATGTCACATCTTCATGGTCCATGTTGACAGGATGGGAGAAAAGTAGTCATCACAATAACCTGTATGTAAGTAGTAGTTGAGCGACAGGTTGTCTTTAGCTGACGCCATCTTGGGAACCTCTGATGGCCGCCTTCAACGCCCCGTCCAGCATCAGCATCTTAAGCTCAGTTGTTTCTGGTTGTGTCCTTCAGCCGATCTAAGAATGTTACATCAATGGCCATTGGTAGCATTCTTGTATAGACGCCATCTAGCGGATGACCTCTAGGGGAGCGCCATCTGAAAGAAAGTTGTTATCACATCAGTACAAACCATATGGAGACTAATATAATGTAATCATGTGATGATCATTACGGAACTACTGCTTCAAAATCAAATCACAAAATTAGCTCAAAAATTAAGTTCAAACACTACTTTTCATGAAAAAGTTTGAAGTTTCTGTCATCTCAAAGACGCAGACTGTTAAAAAGATTGATGCAACAAACTCTCTGCACAATTCTTTCAAGTTATGTTATTCCATGTGTAAAAACTGTTTTAGTTTCTTGTGAAAACAAGTATGGTTACCATTATTACATCTGTTGTTGATCCATTAGACTGCAATGCATTCTCTCATCCACCAGGGAGACAGGAACACTCCTCTATGAAGCCAGGCAACCAGCGGTTGTCTTCTTGGTCATCGACGGATGGAAGTCACCAGCGCGAACGCAGACACCATTGATGTGCAGTTTTCATTGGACTCCGTACTTCACAGGCAGTTGGTTTCGCATTTCACCATTGCAGTAAATAAAAGACAAAAAATAGATACATTCAGAAAATGCACTTCCAAATAGAATTATTCCATTTAGTTTGGGAATAATTTAGGTCAACATAAATGTGGGTTTGAGTTTTTCTATCATATTATTCGTTAGGGTTTATTTCTTTGAATTTTTAGAGTCAAATATTTCTCATCAACTTGTTTGTCTGCATTTAGCAAATCGTAAAATAAATTGTAAATTTTTCGTTAAACTTTGATGAACACTTATGAACACATCAGAGGAAAGAAAAGAATGTTTAGGTTCTGTTAAGGGTTAAACTGCATGGTTTAAATGAGCTAGTTTTGTTTGGGCATTCAAAATAAGCCACATTAAGTTTTCAAAAGCACTTTTTTACGACTTAATACTTATGGACAGTAATAACTTATACTGTATTTTACTTTCTTAAGTCATCTTACCTGGAAACTTGCATCCTCAGACCATAAGACACCCTCGTCCTCCTTCCATGATCCTTGGTAGCCATTATCCTTGTGACATCACCTGTATATGGAGAATCATTCAACAACTACATCACTAAGTTAGTTCAAAAGTTGAGTTCAGTCGCTGCTTTTCAGCAACAAGTTTGAACAATTTATGTCATCTCAAAGACATCCGATTGTTGTAAAAAGATTGACGCAACAAACTTTCTGCGCAATCCTTTAAAGGCAGTGGACACTATTGGTGATTACTCAAAATAATTATTAACATAAAACCTTTCTTGGTGACAAGTAATGGGGAGAGGTTGGTGGTATAAAACATTGTTAGAAACAGCTCCCTCTGATGAAGTGCCATAGTTTTGGAGAAAGAAGTAATTTTCTCTGAATTTGATTTCGAGACCTCAAGTTTAAAACTTGAGGTCTCAAAATCAACCATCTAAACGCACACAACTTCATGTGACAAGGGTGTTTTCTTCTTTCATTACTATCTCGCAACTTTGATGACCGATTGAGCTCAAATTTTCGCAGGTTTGTTATTTTATGCGTATGTTGAGATACAACAACTGTGAAGGCTAGTCTTTGACAATTACCAATAGTGTCCACTGCCTTTAAAGTTATGTTATTACATGTGTAAAATCTGTTTTAGTTTTCTGTCAAAACAAATATAGTTGCCATTATTACATCTGTTGTTGATCCATCAGACTGCAATGCATTCTCTCATCCACCAGGGAGACAGGAACACTCCTCTATGAAGCCAGGCAACCAGCGGTTGTCTTCTTGGTCATCGGCGGATGGACGTCACCAGCACGAACGCAGACGCCATTGATGTGCAGTTTTCATTGGACTCCGTACAATTCACAGGCAGTTGGTTTCGCATTTCACCATTGCAGTAAATAAAAGACAAAAAATAGATACATTCAGGAAATGCACTTCCAAATAGAATTATTCCATTTAGTTTGGGAATAATTTAGGTCAACATAAATGTGGGTTTGAGTTTTTCAATCATATTATTCGTTAGGGTTTATTTCTTTGAATTTTTAGAGTCAAATATTTCTCATCAACTTGTTTGTCTGCATTTAGCAAATCGCAAAATAAATTGTAAATTTTTCGTTAAACTTTGATGAACACTTATGAACACATCAGAGGAAAGAAAAGAATGTTTAGGTTCTGTTAAGGGTTAAACTGCATGGTTTTATTGAGCTAGTTTTGTTTGGGCATTCAAAATAAGCCACATTTAGTTTTCAAAAGCACTTTTTTTACGACTTAATACTTATGGACAGTAATAACTTATACTGTATTTTACTTTCTTAAGTCGTCTTACCTGGAAACTTGCATCCTCAGACCATAAGACACCCTCGTCCTCCTTCCATGATCCTTGGTAGCCATTATCCTTGTGACATCACCTGTATATGGAGAATCATTCAACAACTGCATCATTAAGTTAGTTCAAAAATTGAGTTCAGTCGCTGCTTTTCAGCAACAAGTTTGAACTATTTATGTCATCTCAAAGACATCGATTGTTGTAAAAAGATTGACGCAACAAACTTTCTGCGCAATCCTTTAAAGTTTTGTTATGACATGTGTAAAATCTGTTTTAGTTACATGTCAAAACAAATATAGTTGCCATTATTACATCTGTTGTTGATCCATCAGACTGCAAAGCATTCTCTCATCCACCAGGGAGACAGGAACACAGGAACACTCCTCTATGAAGCCAGGCAACCAGCGGTTGTCTTCTTGGTGATCGGCGGATGGACGTCACCAGCACGAACGCAGACGCCATTGATGTGCAGTTTTCATTGGACTCCGTACTTCACAGGCAGTTGGTTTCGCATTTCACCATTGCAGTAAATAAAAGACAAAAAATAGATACATTCAGAAAATGCACTTCCAAATAGAATTATTCCATTTAGTTTGGGAATAATTTAGGTCAACATTAGTGTGGGTTTGAGTTTTTCAATCATTTTATTCGTTAGGGTTTATTTCTTTGAATTTTTAGAGTCAAATATTTCTCATCAACTCGTTTGTCTGCATTTAGCAAATCGTAAAATAAACTGTAAATTTTTCGTTAAACTTTGATGAACACTGATGAACACATCAGAGGAAAGAAAGGAATGTTTAGGTTTTGTTAAGGGTTAAACTGCATGGTTTTATTGAGCTAGTTTTGTTTGGGCATTCAAAATAAGCCACATTAAGTTTTCAAAAGCACTTTTTTTACGACTTAATACTTATGGACAGTAATAACTTATACTGTATTTTACTTTCTTAAGTCATCTTACCTGGAAACTTGCATCCTCAGACCATAAGACACCCTCGTCCTCCTTCCATGATCCTTGGTAGCCATTATCCTTGTGACATCACCTGTATATGGAGAATCATTCAACAACTACATCACTAAGTTAGTTCAAAAGTTGAGTTCAGTCGCTGCTTTTCAGCAACAAGTTTGAACTATTTATGTCATCTCAAAGACATCGATTGTTGTAAAAAGATTGACGCAACAAACTTTCTGCGCAATCCTTTAAAGTTATGTTATTACATGTGTAAAGTCTGTTTTAGTTTCATGTCAAAACAAATATAGTTGCCATTATTACATCTGTTGTTGATCCATCAGACTGCAATGCATTCTATCATCAACCAGGGAGACAGGAACACTCCTCTATGGAGCCAGGAACCAGCGGTTGTCTTCTTGGTCATCGGCGGATGGAGGCACCAGCACGAACGCAGACACCATTGATGTGCAGTTTTCATTGGACTCCGTACTTCACAGGCAGTTGGTTTCGCATTTCACCATTGCAGTAAATAAAAGACAAAAAATAGATACATTCAGACAGTAATAACTTATACTGTATTTTACTTTCTTAAGTCGTCTTACCTGGAAACTTGCATCCTCAGACCATAAGACACCCTCGTCTTCCTTCCATGATCCTTGGTAGCCATTATCCTTGTGACATCACCTGTATATGGAGAATCATTCAATAACTGCATTCAAACCACAAAATTAGCTCAATCATTGAGTTAATGTAACATGACATCATCAGACATAACAAAAATGTGTCTGTACATTCCCAAGTGGAATTTCTGTGTCAGTCATATTAACTCAGATGTAATGCCCTTTGGATTGAATGATCAGAGTTTCAAAATGAAATGAACAATTTATGTACAACAATTTATCGACCATACCATGTGTTTCAAAATATGATGATATCCACTGTTGTTTTATTTCTATAAAAAAAATTGTTGGGCATCAGACATAATGGCATTTTACACCATTACAATATGAAGTCAGAGACCCTTCCCCCAAATAAACAATTTTATTGAAAAATAGTGAATCGCAACGCTCAATTTGACCTTTGCAGGAGCCCCTCTTTAACATAAATTAACAAAATATCATCATTTCAGGAAAATTCTTTAAATTACGGTCCTGAATTAAATTCCAAAGTATTAACATCATGAAAATAAACTTACCCTCAGGTTGTATTCCTGAACTTTAAAATGAGTGTCGTTTCTTCACAGCATACCTCCGCTCACCACAGCTCCAATGACGTCATCATGGCCTAGAAAACAGCAAATGGAATGAAACATAAAAGATGTTGAAGGGCTTCAAACATAATGGCCTTTTACACCATTATAAATTGAGACCCTCCCCCACCCCAAAAAAAAAAAAAAAAAAAAAAGAACTCAACAATTTTCATATCAACTTGAAAAGTAGTGAAGCGCAAAACTCAATTTGATATTTTTCTTTGCAGGAGGCTCTCTTTTAAGCAATAGCACATCATCGATAAAACAGTATTGTCCAAAGACCCACACTTCGTGTATCACAACTTGTACACAAACCTGTGAAAATTTAGGCTCAATCGGTCATCAGAGTCGGGAAAAAATAACGGGAAAACCCACCTATGTTTACGCAGTGTCACAACAAGTGTTCATAATAAATCAGTTGTTCTCGATATTGAGAATTGATAATTGTATTAATGTCTTCTCAAAAAGTAAAGCATTTCATGGAATAATATTTCACAGGGAAGTCTTTAACCATTACCTTCTGTAAACCCTGTGAGTTATTTATTAATCTGTGCACTTTAATTTGTTGTTCTGTTCAGAAAGTGTTCATTGGCTTTAACCAAAATTAACAAAATATGATCATTTCAGGATTTTTTTATTACAATTTTGGTCCTGCAAGAACTTCTAAACTATAAACATCCTGAACATAAACTTACCTTCAGGTTCTATTCCTGAACTTTAAAATGTGTAAGTGTTGTTTTCCTCACAGCAACCTCCGCTCACCACAGCTCCAATGAAGTCTTCATGGCCCTGGAATGACTGGTGCAGTTTCCATTGGACTCCATATTGCGTATTCCAATGGCAGTTGGTTCCGCATTTCACCATTGCAGTAAATAAAGAACAGAAAATACATACATTCAGAAAATGCACCTCCAAACAGAATTATTCCATTTAGTTTGGGAATATTTCAGGTGCATATAAATGGTGTGAGTGGTTGTTACATGACAAGTGACTGATAACGGATGGTGTGGAGTTATAGATGGGGTAGGTTCTCGCTGTCGTTGAACGAACCCCTGATTGTTAAGATGTAACATGCAAGCATGGAAATGAGCTTAGTAGATTTTAAAGTGATGGTGTAGATGGGAGTGAGCTTGTTAATCATGCAGTTTGGTGCAGGTTTGATGTTAGAGTGAATAAATGGTGATAATAATATACCTTTAGGATGGACGTAATCCCTCTGTGCCGTAATACCACGGGATTACAGTGGTTGCAGGGTCTGTCATGAGAGAGCATGTAGATGAGAAGGACTCCATCCCAGGTTCTCAATCTCAGTCACTGCATGTTGGGAAACAAAGATAACATTCTATAAGTTGTGAAACATGTTTGACAACATCAGAGTAAAAGATGGTAGCTCCAGTGGTTAGAGAGTAGTTTTAGAACGAGGGGCAAGGTGCTAAATAAAGTACTTGAACGAGACTGAATGCATTGGAATACCATTTACATGTAAACTTGCTTATAATGCGTTTGACATGTAATTGTATTTTTGGTGCATTTACATTTCTTGTTTTCCTGTCGTTATCATTCACAAAAACTACTAAGCATGTAGAGTGAATTTCTCAAGAACTACAGCACCTCAGATAGTAATATTTTTAGGAAAGCTTTACACAATCATTATCTTTGGTGTAAGTTAAATGTAAATCTGCGGACATTGTCTTTTGTGTTACCAAAAGTATCCAAATGCTTTAATTTTTAAACAGAAGTAAAGATCACACACTTTGTGTAAGCTTTAAAAAAATGTCCAGGGTCTTTCACAGGGTGCAAAGATCTTGCATGTAGCAACTACGGTTCTCCAGATATATTCTTTTGTAAATAATTAAACATTGATTTAAAGTTATGACGTCATCTTATTCCAAAACTTGTATTGCCACACTGAGGTCTAAGTACATGGGTAAGTTCAAAGTGAAACCCTAGCCTTTTTGGATCCAAACTAAGCGCTTGAATCCAGAATCCATAACCATCCATATACTATAAAAAAACTTGTGTATAGGCTTCTAACGAAACTTGTCTCATTAACATTATTTTTAAGAGTGACCACTAACAGTCTTAAAAAGATCGGGTTTCAAAGAAGTTTGACAAAGATCGGTTTCCCGTAAGCAGCCCATTCCACATGCAGGATTGTAAATGAATGATCGCTGGGGAGTATTTGGTTTTGGCAAAGTTGTTGCTGTAAATTAAAAGATATCACACCAGACAATATCCACTGTGAAACCATCCGAAATCTCATTAAACGCAGGAATTGGCTGAAATTTAATTGTTTCTCTTTTGTGAACCATCCAATTCACCTTGGGCCATTTTTTCTTCACCTGGGCTCTGTGACTTTCACTTTAGTTTCAAGGAATGCTCCCAATCCAAGCCCAGACCTTTTAAATTGTTGACTAATTCTCTGAAATGTAATTTCACACTTCCCCAATTCCATGGCCTCATTTACCCATGCCATGTCATGCTCTACTCCAAATGTAAACAAGCACAGTATGTTGGACACCGCTGGACCATAGAGCTAGGACCCTAGTACTGCTGACCTTAAACAAGGTGAAGGCTGACCAATAAACCACTTATCACTCAGGTTGACTTCCCCTCATTAAACAGTAATCTATCTGGCTGTGTTCATGATAGCCTTAGGAGGGTTTGGCAGTACAGCACAGTGAAAACAATTTAAAACTAAGGTTATGGCTAGTTAGAAGAGAACTCCATGAAAACAAGGTCAAAAGGGATTGTAAAAGACAATTTCAAGGAGAATGATGAACTAGAAGAAGATTTCATAGTGAGAGCATGTCAACCGCAGAGTTTCTGTACAGTGTTTTTACTTAATACATGGAGGTATGCACTAGCCCACGAAGATAACCTGGAGTTGTAGATAACCAAGATAAACTTGGTGGATATTGAAATTTTCACACAACACACCAATCTTCGATGACTTCAACAGGCGTCCCATTTTGTTAAGTTTGAGGCAAACAAGAAAGTATGGTTTCCTGGTGAAGCAATACGTGGAAGACAAATTTGCAGTGACAACAAGTGTTCTATGAGACTTTGTGTGACTCTATAGCCAGCAAGTTTCTTCATTTTATTCAAAATATTTTGTATGACATTCTAAAAATGACCATGATAATTTGAATTTTTTTTTAACAAAAACAATTAATAAAAAGTGTGAACAATTATTGGCTTTCAAATCTGACTTGTATTTATTTTTTGTGTTATTTTGTCTCCTTAATATTTATAGTAAAACATCTAAATAAATAGTGATAATTGAATCACCAAGCAAATGTTTTAATTTTTAATATTAATGAGGGTAATACAACATTCTCCAAAGAAAATGATATAGGCACATGGCTTATTTAAGTCTCTGTATTTATTTCACAGAATGCTCAGCAGAATATTCAGTCACAAGATCTGATCATCGTGAAATAAGTTAAACAGTGTTTGAGAAAACTTTTCCGGAGGGCAATTGGAAAAGTTTCCGTATGGCGCCACCACTTTTTCATTCGAAATAAAATAATATAGTATCTAATTTACCCGATTGATATATCCCTTTTTGTAAACATGAGTGAAAAAGTGGTGGCGCCATACGGAAAGTTATCCAGGAGACTCTTTGCTTGGCAAGTCAAACCATGGTCAAACCACAAACATTTTATTTAGAGACTGTGTTTACATCAAGCATGAGAGGTAACAGATTTGCCGCGATTATAGGGACACCTTGAAAACAGGACGTCCTACGATACGAGAAGAAGCATTTACATGTAGACGGCGAGCACAGCATTTACTAACGTAGCACAGCATAGCACATGGTGCACAGGAAAACAAGGCAAAATATCTAACTAACTTCAGTCATCTAGCTTACTTTAAAAAGTTACCATCCGCATCCTGCCACAACCACCCTTACCGTAGCTTAGCGTTGAGTCAACTGGCCAACCACGCTGCCAGAGTTTTAACAAAAGTGAAAGAAATCTGAACGGAAATTTCCACTGAATCACGTGCTTACAGAAAAGAAAAGGAACTTACGTAATACTTTTACAACTGGGTAAATCATCAAAACAAAGGCTCATAGTCGAGGGGTAGAAAACTCCACATGATAACAACAAACAAAAGCTGGGCCCGAAGAAATGCATGCTGTATTTATGAATGATTTCAATAGATGGATAATAGCTTGCATTTCATGGGCTTTTACTTTCCGTGTTCTGATTGGTCTGCTCTGTGACGTAGTATGTCACGTACACATCCAGGGGTCAATTTCATGAATACTGCTCAGCAGGTTTGTCTGCTTCTGATTGGATGGCCATGGATCCTCATTTTGTCACAAAATTCTTAATGGGATTTCGTGTGTTAAATGCTCTCCATTAAGAACTGTGCTGGTAAAAATACCAAGATCTGATTGGTCAACCGCTCTCGAGCTTTGATCCTTGTTTTGTCACAAAATTCTTAATGGGATTTCGTGTGTTAAATGCCCTCCATTAAGAACTGTGCAGGTAAAAATACCAAGATCTGATTGGTCAACTGCTCTCGAGGTTGGTTTCCAAAATGATTTCATGCGTGAAGTAAGGGGTGCGTGTGTGTGTGTGGGGGGGGGGGGGGGGGGGGGGTCAGAGAGTTGACCTTTGTCCCCACTTGAACTTGTGTGTTATTTTTTGTGAAAAAGATAATTATAGCAAGACGACCAAGTGGGGTTGGAATAGTAAACGAGATATAATACTTCTATTTTGTATTTATATGATTGTTTTATGTGGGTTAGGTTTTAACACTGGACTAGTTAGTTGTGGGTAACAAATAAATCAATTGGTGCAAGAAGGTTGGCCTACTTTAAGCACAGACTCATACTTTGGCATTTTGCCGCCGCCTATTGTCCGGCCCGCAAATGTTTCAAAGAACCGTTAAGTGGTCTAGTCCCTCAATATTCTTCTATAAATTTCGTTTCCTAGAATGTTGAGGACTCATCCAGCATTTAGTTTGAGCGGTATTTTTCCAGTGGAAATAATAATAGATACTGAAGTCTTCAGTAAGAAGCACGCTTCTTGTTTTCTCCTTTTTTTCAAAAAATTGCAGATTCTCCTGACTACTTTTAACACTTTTTAAATAGCGTTTATGAACCAATCGAAGCAAACCAAATAGAGCATAGTTATTAATAAGTAAAGGGTCGTACAGCTAAGATTTGCAGTAACAATCCGCTGCATGTTATACTGAAATATTCAGCCCTGGGGCCACAAAGCAAAAGTGGCTCCCTAAAGAAGCTAAAGACAGGCACAAAAAAGCAAGTCCATTTTATTCCAAAGAATGGTTAGTTGTAGGGTGATATCTAATGAATGCCGCCATCTACAATGCACTTTTGGGGATGAAAATCCTATAACGCCCTCTATCAATAGAAATGGTCAGGATAAATAAAACAACTAGAAACATTCCGCCCTCAAATTAAAGGCATTTTCGGTTAATCGAATTGTGATTCATGCCCAGCTAAAACTTAACTGAACCTCTCAGGAATAGGAATTGCGCCCTCTTGTGCCAGTTTTTATGGTGCGCCGCGTGTCATGAACTTTTTAAAGGCAACAGAGGGCGCTATATATATTTTATGTGTAAACCTTTAGACCTTTTCGCAAAATATACCGGGGCGCGCGCGTAAAGCTTGGAATTAGGTGTATTGTGGTCTAGCTGGTATCCAAATTTGATCCATATATATCCCACAATGCACCTCATTCAACAGTCTGCGCTTGCGCATTGGTATTTGCGATAAGGTCTATGGTGCAAAATGGGTAAAATTATGTTTTTGGTTTTAAAGACAGCGTTCTGAACGTTATTATATTTTTGGGAGTAAATGCAAGAAACATTTTGGCCGTTGGTGGCTGATTGAAAAAAATGTCCATAGTTTCGATTTTTTTCCCCTTAATTTTGCGATGTTCACAATTAATTTGTTTGCTTCTTTAACTGACTTTTGCATAAAGTTTCGAAATGAACTATACAATAAATGAAAGAGTAAAGAAGCGGCTTCGATTATTAAAACAGCCAAGTCAAGGCTTTAGGACAAGGCAACTCTTTTAATAACAAGTCGATCAAATTAAGATTTGCCATGAACTAATGCAGTGTCAATTTTGGTCGAAAAAAACCCTAATAATATTTGTTTTTTAATTTGCAATGTCCGTGTCCCAGATCACTGTGCTATCTGCGGACTTTTATTGTAAACGTCGTTACTGTTAAATATGTGTTAAATATATGATAAATATGTTTTCTACTATCAGCCTGTTTTTCTTGTTTAATATGACAGTCTTGGTCTGCTACATCAGGATCGTCGACATTCAAATCTTATTTATGTGCGCACGTTTTCCTTTTTTCATCCCCGCAAACCATTCTTCACTTCCTCAGTGATAGATGAACAAACTGCACAAACTAATATCATTTTACTCTTGCATCTTCGTGTCCGTGATTGTGACGCGTGTTTAGCCCGGACCGCTCGATGATCTGTTTACCACCCACAATTTTACAATGTGTTTCGGTGGAGTTCAACTTACAATGGTGTAGGCCGACAGGCAATAGTGGACATTAAATTGATAATCGTCAACAGTATGCATGGTTGAGTTACCCCCATGGGTGCCTAATGTTGCTGGATAATGATTTCATTTATTTTTCTAATGGGAATAGCCTCGCTGGCTATTATTCCATATCCGTCGGTCTCACCTCTTTAGGGGCTGCAATTTCAAGCTAATTTCCCATCGGGTGGCTAATCAACAATCTGAAGAAAAAAAAAACGTCGAACGTCACTCTACCTGATCTTGTTTTGAAGAGAGAGAACATTTTTATTCATATTTTATCCAAATTGAATTGATTAATTTAGCGTTTGAGAAAGATACAATTCCATCGATGAATGGTAAAAGACTTACGGCCTGAAACTTTTTATTTGGCATCTGACTGAAAGCACACACACTTGTGCAACAAGGGTGTCCTTTCTTTCATTGCTTTCGTACATTTTCGAAACCATTTGAGTCCAATATTTTAAAGGGTTCTTTGTTTATGCATAAAAGATGTTGGAATATACCAAGTGAGAATACTGGTCTATAATGACAGTTATCAAACGAGTCCAGTGCCTTTAGGGTTGTGCCTCCCTCCCGACTGCTCAAGGAAAACGCTCGCGTCCGTTGATGAAGAGAGAAGAAGATGTAAACTGGTGAACAAATTTGTTGTTACTCAGTGGAGGACGGGGGTAGTGTGTAGTCAGTAAATGTTGTCCTACAATCCATTCAGTCCATTAGAACGCATGCATTGAAGTACGTGGCTTTCTGATGAGGATACAGTTCCAAATGGCCCTAGATCCTCCTGCCGGATGGGAAAGACGGTCATACGAATCGCGAGTAAACATTACTCGCTCACAAAGTGTCGGTGAATAATATTATACAAAAAGGACGAACTCTGAGTGTAGCAAAGAAGGACCTCAATATTTCCCATCGTGTATGATGTTCAAAATGACTGATAAGCTGCACTACTAATCCCATTCATGCTGAGCCTAAAGTCGCTCAAATCGGAACCTTTCAACAGCGTCTGACGTGTCTGACTTCAAACTAACCAACATCACAACCCAGGTTTGTCTCGGAACAACATCTTTTGACTCGTCGAACTATAAGAAGAATATTAATAATCATAATGAACAGTTTAAAATAACGGAAAAGGAGTTTAACAAGGAATATCGAATACAAAGTTACAGATAAATATACCAAAAAAAGGAACTACAATTACATGCAAATAATGAAAAACTCAAGCCATTTACCAAAAAGATGTGTCTTCAAATTATACTTAAAATGTTCCAGAGAGGAGCTGTCTTTCATACTACTATAGAGTGAGTTGCAGAGTTCATGAGATGCATCCTTAAAGGCCCATTGCCGATGATTTGCCTCGAACCCATTCTGTTTCTATTAACCACATCTTAATGCTCGTCGAATTGATGGATTTCAAACGGTTGGCGCCCAAAAAACGTACTAGAATTATGTGCAATAACAATATTATTAATGAAGGTACGTATTTATTCTGTGAAAATGAAAAAAGGTAAAGATGACGAAAAAGAGAAGACTGGTCGATAATATGACCATGTTCCTATATTGTATATGTTGAAAGAGATTCGCAATCAGCGCGATGATTTGCATCTAAATTTACAGGGAACAAAATAAGCCCGTTCTGGAAAAAGTACATCTGTCTGAACCAATCTGCAATTGTTCCTTTGTGAACACACGCGCGTATTCGGAAACCTTATACTCGAAACGCCGCCCGGTTCGTTTTAGCCGAATTCCTTTTCCGAAATAAAATACCCCATCATTCATAAAATATCGAAACTGGGAGAAAATATGACACACGCTGGACAATGTAAGACCAACGGGCCGTTTAACAAACATACGTTAAAGGGATTTACAACATAATTATTTATATGTTAAACGAAATATTATTCACGCACAATTTACAAAGTCATAAACGAAACCATATTCTGACACAATTTCAATGTATCAAAAGACGGACTAAGACTACCACTATGTTGGTTTCCATTTCAAGCACTACGCTAAAAGTGTAACATATTCAACTATAGGAATATGAACAAAAATAGTCAAAGCAAACGTTTGCTTTCCACAAGAAAACAACCACTGCAGCAGCGTGACCTCGTAATTTTAGACTGGTACTTCAGTACTATAAGTGTGTTATTGGTAATTCCAGAACAGACCAAATAGCATAATCTGTGTTTATATGAAATTGCCCTGTACGGCTTGCAGCACTTCCGTTGGTATTGAGTTTCTTTACTGTTTTCAAACACCAATTTGGGTCCCGGTCAAGAGAAATCTTGACCTAACAAGCCTACTTGACTTTGAAATTAAAAAACCAAAGTTCATCAAAAATATTGGATAGACTCTTAGGTTTGTGAAGTCATGCATCGTAAGGCTGAGATGCATAATTGGTTTTAGACACTTATTACTAATGAGCCCCCTAGTTTTAAATCAACCAAATATCCTAAGATATTGGTTTGGTATAAACATTATAACTAAGGGAGGTGTGCAGTAACATCATGTGAATATCTCTTTATTACAAGAACCAATACTATATTAATTTATACAAGAGATATACACATAATATTAGTGCAAACCTCTCTAGTTATACTTCCATCCATAAACAGTTATATATCGACCCTATGTGTATGAACATTAGTAGTCAGCTATCAAGTTGAAACTTACAATTTGTGTTTGACAATAACTGATTGGTCTATAGCATCGAGCATGTCATCCACACGATGCGATGCGTTGCCAGGGTCACAAACAACTGTACACACCTGGCAAGGAATAAATGTGCGTGTTGTACCAATGAGGATAACAGATACTGTAATGTAATCACACACGTTATGCTTAAGCCATGAGTGTTGGCTTGGCAATGATGGTGTTCCCATTGGTTTCATCAACACCGAGTAACGCGATTCGGCTTGCACAGATAGTTTTCCCCAGGTGTTTTGGTGTTTTTACTACTTTTGTTTAAAGGCAGAAGAAACTATTGTTCATCACTAAACAAAATTATTATAAAAACTATGGTAACGAGCAATGGAGAGCTGTTGATAATATAAAACATTGTAAAAAACGGCTAAAATATTAAAGGACTTCAGGTCTGAAGTCTGTTTAGGCATCTCTGAAGGCACACAACAAGTCTTAACTTGGTTCTCAGAGGTTTACCAGAGATGATCAGGAAAATGTAGTTGGATTTATCGATCGAGTCATGTTCAAATCAGTTCAATGACGCATGCCTAAATAAAAAAGAATTTTGAGTTAAAATGACACCGGAAGATTAACGCGTTTGGGATGCGCGGATCTACACTCGATCCCAAGTATAGAGTGCCGACCCGTACCGAAATCGTCATATTTGATGTTGAATGCTTTCACGGTGTCGTGATTAAAGTTTAACGACTATGTGTCTACACATTAATATTTGCTGACAGTGTGTTCTATGCTGCTGTGCCAGGTATTATATGGAATAAGTTACCTTATATCATACGCCATACTCCATCACTAGCAGCCTTCAGGAAAGCATTTATCTATATCCTCAATTTGTTTCCCTAATTTTTTGCTCTACTAATCTGCTTTCTAAGCGCTGTGTTTGTAAGAGTACTATATAAATGCTAGTTTGTTGTTAAATTGTATTGTATTGTAGGCCTAGTAACAAAGCGAATCTTTTCGTAATCGACCTATAATTCAAAACATCGAACATTTTATCATGCAAAGAAGAGGAAAACGGTACAATTGGCATTGCATTAATATGCACATAGAATTGATAAATAAAATCAAATGTTTTAAGAGACAACAATACAATAAATAAAAACTAATATTGTGACCATGTGACGATTGTGCGCATGGGCACAAACCGTGTTGATGATATTGACGTTGGAGGCCTGCTTGCACAATCCAGCCAGTGACAGTACTGCGCTGCCCAGAGAGAGCGATATGGTGGGACACCCAGTATAAAATGACACACACGGTAAACTATCAGCAAAAAACGTTCACTCGACAGATGAAAAGATGCTGCGCGTTGTTCCATACTGAGTAACGTTATATTCACTATGCCCACACTACTATCACACAATCAAGAAGTCTGTTGATGCGTCAGTATGGGGTAAAGTCCTATGGAATTGTGTATCTCAATTAATTAATCAAAGTGGTAATTGGGTAACTGAAAGGGCAACAAAGGTCGTTTGTTTAATTCTGATCATTGCATAGAGTCTGATGAACTGGATGAGAAGTTTATAACATTTTTAACCATGGAGACAACTACTCTCACGTCCGTATTGTATCCCAATTACACGGCGTCGGTGTTCCCTAACTCTGACTACATTATGGACGGCAGTGATGCAGACGTGAATGGAACCTCGATCCAACCCGTCCTCACCCCTGGCGTCTTGGCAGTGACCACTATCGCCTACGGGATCATCTTCTTTTTTGGCGTGACCGGCAACGCCTTGGTGGCTATCGTCATTTGGCAGAATGCGGACATGAGAAGTTCCACCAATTACTTTTTGGTGAATTTAAGCATTGCGGATTTGATGGTCATACTTGTATGTTTGCCCCCATCAATGCTGGAGCTTTATTTCCCCGATTGGATGCTGGGCAAATTTATGTGTAAGTACAATTTATGTCTTTAATCGCCTTATTAATAACGAAACAGTCATACTATTTGAAAGGAACAAACACGGTAGTTTCATATATTGTAATGTTAAAGAAACTTAAAGGCACTGGACACCTTTGTTAGTTGTTAAATAAAGACCAGTCTTCTCACCTGGTGTGCATAAAATAACAAACCTGTGAACATTTAACTCCATTGGTTGTCTAAGTTGAGAGAGAATAACGGGGGAAAAACATCCTTGTCACACGAAGTTGTGTGCTTTCAGATGCTTGAGTTCGATAGAGACATCAGCTGAGGTCTCGAACTCAATTCAAATATTTTAGTGAGAAATTACTTCTTTCTCTAAAACTACGTCACTTCAGAGGGAGCTGTTTCCCACAATGTTCTATATCATCAACCTCTCCCCATTACTCGTTGCCAAGTAAGTTGTTGTGCTTACAATTATTTTGAGTAATTACCAAGAGTGTCCAGTAATTTTAAGAAAGGTGACAATTTGTTCATATTATGCGCTCTTTCGTGATCATTAAGGCTTGCTTCTAGTTTATGTGGGTATATATTTGACAGGCGCCATTTTAAAGATACCAGTGCTTAAAAAAAACAGAAAAAAGGGGGTGTAGAGGAGCCTCCCTCGACAAAATTGTGATTTTATTTTTATGACAGGCCCTAATTCCCTTTCTGCTCTACCAGTTACATAACAAAATTACAGTGGCATTTATAGGTTTGATTATAGTGTGGTCGCCCAAAACAAGGTGAAAAAATAAATTAATAATTTGGTGTATTGAAGTGCAAAACATCATCACTACAAGATACGATTATGGACCTGATGAAATTATAACTTGTTCGGCGCAGTTTGTTTTTATCTCACACTGCATTCCCTTCGGCACCGTAGATGAAATTCCGGGTCAAAATTGATCTACATTCAGGATTTCGGGTCACAGGAGACCTGACCCACGTGTGGATTAGGCTGACCTGGAACCTGTTTAATAATGGGGTTTTTAAATAGGATTCTCCGTCAGTTTGACCCAATGTTAGGTATGTCCGAATCAAACTAAACCAGAAATGAATAATATGAGATCCGGATAATCGGGGTCAACTCTGACCTGGATGTTTCTAGTTCTCCCATTTGGGCACGGAATCCGTTTCAAGTGCAAATCTGAGATCTTGGACAAACACGTTTGTAATAGCACTAGCTGTTATAGAAGCAATTTACTGGGTCGATTGGAAGCCTCTGATTAAAAACCATGGTAAGTCAGTCTGCACATTCCGTACACAAGTTTGATCAAAATAGAAACCAGGTCGACAAAGCTCATCTAAGATATGTTTTGTCTCTGAAGTATGCACATGCCTACCGGACCCTGACTTTGATTTGTTATTCATTAGTAAAAACTCGCACCTACAAAGTATGAAATATTGAGATGGGACTGGAATTTATTCAACTTGTTTCTTGTTTTTCACAACAAACAGCAATACATAAATCAAGCCTGCTAATCTAAACAATGTACGTCATCATTACGGTGTATTTAAAGCTGTATGACTACGGACTTTAATGTGAGTCTAATTTATGGTGTAATACACACCAGACGGGTATTTGTTTTGAGTTTAGGTGGTTTTCTGAGACCACGTAGTTTAACTGATCATCGAGTGTATTAAGTTGCCGCTCAAGTATTATTTATGAAGTGTGTGTTGATATAAGAAGGAGGTATTTAACTGCTTGACGAGAGGGGTAGAATGGAATAAAATTGCTGTTCAGTCTTCATCACGCCCCAGATTTGCACTTATCATCTGGCTGTCTTCATAGCTATTGTATTCGCATTCATGGAGAGCAAAGTATAAAGAAATCAAAAACATGATTAATCATTCACCGGACTAAGGTTGGACATTTTGATCACTTTGAAGAACAGAACAATAAATGTGTGCCGAGTGACCTCTAACTCAGCTTGCGATGTCGACTGTCGACTAAAACTGTTTGTTTTCTTCTCTCTCCTTGCCTCAATGAAATCGGTATCATTTACTTCTCATGATTTTCAAACGCGACCCCGGGGGGGGGGAACTGCCGGCCCCATTCGGGCAAAACAGTGATATGGGCACAACAAGAAAGGAAAAATGGACAGAGGAAGCAAACTTGACCAGTTAACAGCAATATTTAAACATTAAACATTATCAATTATATTGGATTTGAGGCATTGCATGGTGAGGTATCAATGTATATTTGGTTTGCGGTAACACCATGTGTGTATCTACTTGCCAGGTAGAGTTGTTCTTAGGGAACTGTCTTGCTTTATGCTACTGCCGTGGAGTAGATAATCGGAGGTTCGGGAGACTTCTCAGTTCTGAAAAGAACTGTCCTGCTTTTAACTATTACCAGGGCGGATGGTATAGAAATTAGCCTGGACTAGTACTACGATCGTAATTAACTGTACTGCCGAGGAGTCAGTTCTGAAATTGGTCTCAACGTTTCGACTAGCTTGCTCTAGTCATCGTCAGCTGATAGTTAAAAGCAGGACAGTTCTTTTCAGAACTGAGAAGTCTCCCGAACCTCCGATTATCTACTCCACGGCAGTAGAATAAAGCAAGACAGTTCCCTAAGAACAACTCTTCCTGGCAAGTAGATACACACATGGTGTTACCGCAAACCAAATATACATTATCAATTATGTTATGAGTTATTCTTTAAAAGGTAAGTTTTCAGATAATATTCAAACAGTTGAAATGTATTGGCAGATTTGATTCCCCTAACGAAGGACATTATTGTAGTCCAGAATCTTATTACTTGGGTTGATGTGAACCAACAGCTTGCACGCGAGCTGTTAATGAGTCACATAGTCTCACCACTAGTAAAAACAGATCACTTTTCATGTGGGAACTGGTCGTCCCCACGCTAAAACTATTTGTCACGGGGACCGTTTTCAATCATAAAGTTATATTCATTTAGGTCTTGGCAATGTAGTGGAAGAGTCTCTCTGAGATATTCTCAACACCTGGTCTTTTGGTCATAAAGAACTTTATTTGTGTACAGACTGAAAAGGGTTTGCTTCAATCGTCCTGATGTAAATTACAAGTTTTGCGTTTCAACTGCTCGGGGGCTTTAGGATAAGGTTTTGATTTCCAAGAGATGTGAAGACTAAAATTGAATCAATATCTGAACTTGATTTGACTGCCCCGAATTCATTGGTTCCCGGCTACATAGCCTCCTGGAAATGATAAATTCTCACAAAGCCTGACACGAAATTAAAAGCACGGACAGGATGTGCGTCATTCAAAATAGCACGATACAATGTTCGTTTCCTTCCCCAGCATAACGCTCTTTGGTACAGGTTAACTACTAACATTACCGTGCCCGATACAGGACCTCTGAAACCATGGGCAATGTCAACATTCATGACAATCGCTCACGAGCTGATTGTGACAAATTATTTCAAGCTTCGGGGACACGACAAACAAAAGTAAATCATTGGAAACTATAAGACGCATGAATCGAGGGTAGGGGATTCTAGGCCGGAGGAAAAGCCAACTGTCTCCCCAAGATATATCGGTGGCCTTTTCTGTTTCCTCAGCGTCAAGACGAATAATAAGATCGCCAACTTTGATCTAGCGTTATCGGGATTCGCTAACCGTACCTGTCGGCACTATCGACCCCAGCTTAGCCCTTAAACCATGGACTTGTGTACGGTGTCCCCATCAAACATTATTCACGTTCTCATAAACGCAATTCCCAAGTATGTAAGTTTGTTGAAAGTGTAGCATTATGACAATGGTTTTTTTACAAAATTCGTGCGTTCTAATTGTGTTATTTATAGCTGTGCAAACACCAGACCTGTTTGATGTATTACTGTCGTCTGAGCTGTTCTTTTCTCTGTTTGTCTAGCCTGGTTTCTACGGGACAGAAAGAAACTTAGATATTGCCATCGATCTTATAAATCTTGTGTTACTGTGAACTTTGCTCACAAGAGACACTGTTAAATCTAGCGGAAACCTTTATATGAGAGCATTGCTAAACTTCATTTTAAAGAGTCCGTACACAACATGTTGTCTTGTTGTCTTTCTCAAAGTGTCTAAGAAACGATGTTTGTTGTTCTTGCGGGTTGCTGATGTACATTGTTTTAAAGTAAGTAACTATTGAAGACAATGCGTTATATCCCTCCCCCCCCCCAACTTCCCAAGTGGATTTGTTTAATCAGTAAAGGTCGCACAGAGCTGAAAACAATTCTGACAATTTGCCGGCACATTTCTAAATAAAAGTTGAACCAATAATGTGCCGTGGCGTTCAAGCCCTGTATTGGTGGTCTCCCTTATTTTCGTTAGTATCTTTGTTCGGGGTGCACGTCCGAAGCTTTACAATCGACTGACACCACTGTTTACGAAACATGGGACTCGGCAGCCATGGGATCACTATGGCCAGTAATGACACAATATTAATATTTGTGTATGGAGCACTTGACCATAGTCCAGGATTAATCACATTAACCTTGACCGGTAAATAAGCTGCACTGGTAAATCCAAGGTAGTGATGGTTAATTGCTTATTAATAATAACACCTAGTTCATCGTTGGACCATGGTCAGACTGTGATGAAATCACTTTGAGATGACAGCAATCTTAGCTTTCACTTCCTGTTATATAGTTAACAGATGTGCTTAATTCGGCCACGCATTCCAGACTGTGTAGGAATTTAATTCCCTTAATTGCAACCTTAATCCAAAACCTGTTAGAAAGATAGACAATTCTCTCATATTGGTTTACTGACCTAATGAGCTTAGCAAAACTGCTTAGCATTGACAACTTGCGCTAAGCAGATTACACGCCAAGGTTTTCATTTTCATTTTCTGATTGTCTGTTCTACCAAAAATGATTGCGTAACTTTCACTTTCCTCGAAAATATATGGAATAAATTGAATTTCCCTAATTAAAACCTTTACCCCAAATCTTTGCACACTACTGGAGAAAACATTGAAATTAACATACAAAAAGAGATAGTCATTATAAGTTATCAAACATCTGTTCGTCAGTCGAAGATTTCATATTGAAGATATCAAAATACTCGTATTGCGTCGAAATAAACAAAGCTTCAGTGGAAAGTGTAAGCTATCTGATATGTCAATACAGTAGTAGATAACTCAGTCTTATTTAGCAATGGCAAATAAAGACTCTTAGTGTTTTGAAATAACCTGTTGTACCGCGGTCTCATTTCGCCCATTTTGATTTCTACTGTCCAAAATAATAATGTAATAACCGCATAGGTTTGTTGCCATCATGAAAACCCAAAATCATCTGATGAGATCAAAATCAGCGTGTTTTGAACGCCACAACGTTCAAGTGGTTGGAAATAAATTGCATCTTTATACGCAAACCATAAACAAAATCACAACTCTTGTAAAATATTGCACAAAATGTGGAGAGTTTACCACAGTAGTTTGTTGATCAGCGATTTGATATCATTGAAAAACGCCGTTGACTATTCCGTTTCCTCTTTGGTAAAAGATTAAGCGTCGGCTTCGACTATTAATAGGTCACATACACGAAGCTGGAAAATAATACGCCCGTTTGTAAGATACCATTATTTCGGTTGTCGAGCCAGGCAAGAGAAATATGATCAGTTTCTCACCCAATAATTTTCGGGAAATCTAGCTGCATTCCGAAAAGAAATGTGACCCATGAAGATCAGTAAACCGGATCACCGGAACAGCTAAAACAATTATAAACACTATTCAAATGTCAATCATTATGATAAGTTATACCCAAACCCTTTAAATTACAAAAACTGAACTGGCTTCTTTCATCCGTCAACCTTTTTGAGTTTCTAGTTATGGTTTGTCTTCTTGTTCTGTCCTAGTTCGTTAAGTAGCGATTACTTTGTTTGTTTGTCAAGTTTCGTCACTTTGTTTCGTTCTGTTTTAATTTAAGTTCACTTCCGAAGTCTATGTTACTTATCAGATATTTCTGTTCAAGACTTTGTCTATTTTGTTATGCCTCCATAACTGCTTCTTTTGTTTGCGTCTCCATTAATTATTATTCTAGCAGTTGTTTAATAGACCATCTTTATAATTACATGAATCACATGTATAATCATTTTGCGATTAATTGAATTGAATTTTTATTCAACTCCACAAAAATCGCAGACGGAAGGTTGTCTCTAGCTCTCTGAATGTTTTGAACCAAGGACTTTTCCACCACACATAGACTATTTCCCAGCCGTATAGCTCAAACCAATGATCAATATTCTGGAATCGACACCTGGTTTGTTTCCAGCCCCTAGATTTCACACCTCTGCCTCTCTCCTATTTGCTCATATTTTTGTTCTTCGATATTTAATACAAAATCACATCTCTCATTCTGGGCCAAGGTTTTGCCCTGTTGAACCGACGCGTCAGAACGCCTTGCATGTGATTTCATTCCGCTTAAAACTACAGCTACACTACAGCTATAACCAAAGCAATTCAATCGTTGGCTGTTTAATTAAATGTTGTATCGTCAATTTTATAACACACACAATTTATGTTGGCCAGAGGGCTCTTTCAAGTTCAAACCATCTTTCATACTTTAAATTCATAAGATTTCACGGTTTGTTGCGTGTCATATTTGTGGCCAATGGCTAAAATGAATTTTAAACTTCAGTTGGACATTCTTTTTTCTAGATTTTTTTGGATGAAGTAAAGTTTTACTGTTAATGTTTTATAGTTTGGTCTCAGTTAGGGTTAAAAACGTTGTTTGCGCAGCGAAACTCAACAGCATTGATTTTTGATTTATAAATAAGCATCGAAATGACTATTTTAACCAAAACAACGGGGATCACATCAGAACATCCTTAATTATCTCTCAAAACATAATTTTCGATATTGATAAATATGTTATCATCTATAGAGGCAAACGTATCGACTACAATTAAGGGCTTTGTTTACAGAGTAACTGGTTCTAGCCGTTTCGTTACAGAGTGGTTCCCCCGTCATCAGTGGATCCGATCACTTTCAGAAGCAGCATCAATATCAATAGAGTGATAACGTTTGAAGGGCATCGTCCGTTGGGAATACTCAGGGTTTGTACAAGCTGTTGCCTCTGTGTTCGCAAACATCAATAAAACATCCCTTCAGTAAAAGCAAATAACCTCAAAGAGATGATTTGTTGATTTGGATGATGGGGGTATCTTCAGTAGTTGTTGAGGCGAATTTGAGTGAAGTGTCTTGCCCTTTTGAAGTGTCTTACCCAATTACTGTCTTTGTAATTACGATATTTACCCTCCTCTTTAAATTGAACTATTTAGGTACCTCTTTCGTTTATTCCCTTGACGCCACTGCTGGACACTTTTGGGTTTTTTTTTCTCAAAAATATTTGTTAGCATAAAAAACATACTCGGTAACGAGCAACGAAGAGCTGTTGATAACTAGCCTGTGGATGTTTTATTTCAATATGAGTGCAGTGCGTTTTTGAGATATTGCCGAAAATCGGGAGCGATTTGTCCCTGTAGGAAGAGCAATCTACGAAAGGGATACAATGTGAGAAGTGTTACTGCAGCTACAGTTTGGGGGTAAAAAGTGATATCTTTTTTATAGCTTCGAATGGAAATGTTCCCAAACTGCAATATACTATATCCAAAGTTTCTGTAATTCTTAGCCAAAAGTTGTTATTGTCATTATAATTTGCAGAGTCGTCACCAAACGTACACAGACCATTCGGTGCCCGACTCAGACGAAGTACTGTTTTTAACATTACATTTACTGTCATGTAACCGGTAACTTCCATGCTGATATTTTTGGTGGTCCCAGCACACAGAAAGCTTGTAAACACACACTAAACGTGTAGACCTACTTCAACATTCGATAATGATTCATGCGGTCATGTTTTGAAATGGTCCAACATGTCGCCACAGTAGGGTTTAAGCTAATCTATTTCCAAACTTGGTGCAGTTTTCACAGATGTATGTCCAAACCGAGTGTGCGAGTTTTAGGAAGCTTGGCCAGTTCAGAAACTGGCTGCCACCTAGCGTTCATAGGTCTCAAATTAATGGTTTCTTCAGTGGCTTCGGCCGGATTAGTGAAAATACCTATTATTCAGTATTGAAGGTTGCAGCCAACAAACGAAGCCGTAGCCAAAGTCGCTTGATTCCGAGCAGTATTCTGTCTTGATATCTCTACTCCATCCTGTATCAGTATATTTTATTGTTTACTCTTCGATATCCAACTGATCAAAATCCATGTTTACACTCTGTTAGATGTTCGCTAGACCGACATTGCAATGGTTCTAGTATTGTTTAGGTTAGAAATGAAGACCTGTTTAAACCGTTCCCACTTGTTTTGTGAAACCTAGGTTTTACTCTGGCAATTTCTACTTCATTTTGAGACGCTTACCCTCTTTCCTGGGTCAAAACAACTAGTTTCTTTTAAATACAATCAGAGTTTCAAAGTCTAGAAATTAGTTGTGTAACTATATATTTCAAGATGATATACTGAAATCTTGCGTTTTGCAGACATGTTTTGCTACCACGGCGTGAAGCCTTTTCTTGCTTAAGTTTGCGTTTTGATCTCTTTATCCGCTTACTTCATGTTGCAACTCGTGTGTGATTTTTGTTCCTTCGTTTCATTCTTTCAAGATCAAGAATAACTCCTCTAGACCACATATTCGGATGCTTTTATAAGATGTAGAAAAGGGTGTATGTTTTGAACAGCTTTGTTTCTGCAAAAAGACAAATCGATCATTTGTCGAAGGTTTTCAGATAACAAGGCGGGTTAATTGCCCATGTGACCCTCCCTTCCTTTAACTTTGGCGCCAAAGTCCAGCGGTATCCGATTACAGCACACCACACAACCTCGTACTCTGGGGGATGATATTTAATACATCACTTCCCCAGCATATTTGTCTTTGGGCTTTTGATAGAATGTAAGGATAATAACGGCTTGTTTTCAATCAAATTGACACAACGGTGTTCTTGATTTTGGATGGGGATGTGTGGAATTAGCCTTAACTTTAAGGTTTTTGTCGTTGTTTTCTGATGTGTCGTTTACCGGGGAACATGTAGTAGATGAGGGAAAAAAATAGTGGATGATGTTTTGCGAATTCTGAGACGCGATTGGTTTAAATTATGTTGCCTTTGGTAACATTTGTTTGCGTTTGGGCTTGGGGACGGTGACAAATGGGGAAGGTACATAAAGTGTGTTTAGAAGTATCAGTGTATCTTTAACAAAATCGATGTTGTTGTTGTTGTTGTTGTTGTTGTTGTTGTTGTTGTTGTTGTTGTTGTTGTTGTTGTTGTTGTTGTTGTTGTTGTTGTTGTTGTTGTTGTTGTTGTTGTTGTTGTTGTTGTTGTTGTTGTTGTTGTTGTTGTTGTTGTTGTTGTTGTTGTTGTTGTTGTTGTTGTTGTTGTTGTTGTTGTTGTTGTTGTTGTTGTTGTTGTTGTTGTTGTTGTTGTTGTTGTTGTTGTTGTTGTTGTTGTTGTTGTTGTTGTTGTTGTTGTTGTTGTTTACTTTAAAACAATAGTTCACTTCGCAGAATGATTTGTTTTTCATTTCGTTAATTAATTTTGTTTGCAACTGTATACTAAAAGAAACAAACTCCGAAGACCGGAGGTCATGTTTCTCTGTATTGTGTGGTTCTCGGGTTTCTAATGCCGGTGTCATCTCAATGCTTGGGGGTATAAGGTCAGCATGACTAACGAACATGCCCTCAAAAAGACACTGGATAGGTTGTGTTGCCTTCAGGAAAAACAGTTACAACACGAAGGAAGAGAAAAAAGGTGGTTTGAAAATTAAAAGTAAACTTGGTTGTGAAACTGTACAAAGGCAAAGTATATGGTTTTTGAGCCGTTTGATTGTTTTAATCCTTTATAAATGTATTTGATAAAACACAACCTGTGAACACTCCAGTTTAAAAGTTCCGACGCGGTTTGATCCACAAAGGAAAAATAATCCGTAAATAAAATACGTTTCTCAGTTTCAAGTTTTGATATAATTGTTTAATTAACCATGATCAAGAAATGTTTCTACAGTTCTAACATACACCGGTGTATGGGTAAATAACCATAACCAAGAAATGTTTCTATACATCGGTGTATGGGTAAATAAGCATAACCAAGAAATGTTTCTATACATCGGTGTATGGGTAAATAAGCATAACCAAGAAATGTTTCTATACATCGGTGTATGGGTAAATAACCATAACCAAGAAATGTTTCTATACATCGGTGTATGGGTAAATAACCATAACCAAGAAATGTTTCTATACATCGGTGTATGGGTAAATAAGCATAACCAAGAAATGTTTCTATACATCGGTGTATGGGTAAATAACCATAACCAAGAAACGTTTCTCAAAAAAAAATTTTTTTTTATATACTACCGACAGCTGTTGGTGGCATTCTAGCCAATAAATTGTAGTTATCATTATTTGTAAGAGTGAACACAAATGAGTAGGCTTACTTCAATTAAGCTAAACCAAAAGAAATTTTGCTTACCAGGAAATAGTTTTACAAGCCAAAGAAAACCATGTTCAATACAATGTATGGTCTAGCTCCCTGCTTATGTGGTTCAGCTGAAATGTGTAAAACAATATGATGGTAGGCCCGGGTTACACACAGAACAAACTGCGGCATTGCCGCCCAGGGTAACTCCAGGGACCTGCCATATGGTACCAGTGCTTAGTTTGAACCCTTGTTGGCATTCTCTTTCCTTTTCTATTGACGCCATTTAAATTGTTGTGTATCCGCCCGCATATTGTTGCACAAAAAAGTAAAGACAAAAGGCTTACAGTTAATTTGTTTTTTTGATTGAAGATTAGCATAACATACAAATTATGACTACATTGAAAGTGAGTTGGTTATTATTCGTCTGGAAAAATGATAGAACAGGTTGCCATTTCGCTGTTGATCAAAATTGATTTTTCAGATGGCTACTAATTAGCCCTATATCACTGCATGGTATAGGTTTACATGGCCTTAAAGATTAGAATTCAATATTTGTACACAGACTTCCGCATTGAAACAACTCTCGGTTTATGGTGACATCATTTTTGTGTTACTTTGTTCAGGTTTCATAACTAACCAGATTTTTTTCTAGTGACATTCACTTCTTGCAACATATCGTCTGCTCAAAGCTATAAGATCATCAAGAATGTTCATATTGTAATCATAAAAAGGTAAACATAAAATGAAAAATGCATAATACATAAATTTGAAAAAAGGAATAACAAACTTTTGTGTTACTCAATTAATACGAATGTTTCTTTTGCAAAACAATAGCTTTGCAGACCAATAAAACACAGGAGGTCAACAAATTATGTGGAATAGCAATTTTATAAAAATCCATACAAATTGCAACAGGGCCCTAATGACCTTTCAATTCTGAGCAGACGTTTTATGGTATACTAATTATTCTCTTTTACGTTTTGACGAGTAAATCAATTCCCCACCTGTTCAAATTCCATCAACAACAAGTGAACAAACTGAAGAAAACAAATATATGCCTTGTCAGTCAACTTGTTCATGTTTAAAATAATTGATTGCTGTATTTGAAATAAACAAAATTTATTTTTTGCTATTTCCTCGCCACTGGCAGTATTTTTAGAAGACACATGCCCCTACTTTGTATGAGTGTTATATTCAGCGTGCACTCGGTATATGAAATTAATTATTAATTATTCAATCGCAGATTCTTGACTGTCTCTAAAATATCATGACCATTTTGAACTTATTTAAAAATGATTGCTCACATGTAAGATGACGTCCTTTAACTAAACTGTAGTTCACAAAATGTGGATCAATACATTTATAAAGATGAACAGTGCTAGTGCGTGCATTCTGTCAAATAACGGAACACATATCAGCAATGGCTGCAACCGAAAAACAAAATGATCAGCATGTACTTAGCATCATGTAAGTTTTTAAACTAAGTTAATGCAAGTGTATTTATGCCCCCCCCCACAAATTGTAAGCACTCTCATGTGGATTCAGTTTTGTTTCAAAAGCTTTTAGGACCGATCTCACCAAATCTATACGGACTGGATGCTCCTATCCACACTTAAATGTCAGAGCTTATAGCAAAATGTGTTTTTAGAGACTAAAGACGATTCGCATAATACGTAGGGTTTCGATTGCCAAGCCCCATGGGCCGTCACCAGGAAGTGAACCCCCGCCTGGATGTTTAAATGCCACTTTGAGTGCTTTGTTACTACGTGTTGTAACCATGAGGGTATTGTAACTCTAATGTCCAGAGGTTAGATAACAGTATTCGGTAAACAAACGCGACGGATCTCTTTACCCCCACACCCTGCAGTAGAATTGAGTTGTTTTCATTTTTCGACGAACCTTTCTCTACACGTATAGCGCAATCCCAAGCGGAAGGCATAGCGTTCCACTGTTTGGGTTTTCCTTCTACTTTCTCTTACAAAAAATGTGTTCCGTGTGTTTTGAGCAATTCGGGAAAAGCTGTCGGATATTTTGTTCCTGGCTTTATTGTTTCCTGCCTTATTCGCTGAAATACTGCAAACTGAAAAGTAATTAGTTTGACAATGGATAACTTAAACGTCTGAGAGAAACAACCTACAAAATATTTGTATTTGCGGTGTTCGATTATTCGATACCTTTGTATGTTTTAACTTCCAGGTTGGTATCAATCTGAATATCTCTTTATTCAAAAAGATGTCATTGCATACAGAACATTACTGATACTTGTAATTTGGGCGCAGTGTACAATCTATAAAGTTTTAAGTGCGCATTTGAACGTTAAGTACCCCAAAACCTTTGTTTGCTTTATTCAATAATATGCAAGGTCATTCTTTGTTTTCCTTCATCTTTCTTTCTTTTTCTTCTTTTTTATTTTTGTTTTTATTCTTCTTTCCTCTTTTGTTCAAAACTATATGCAGCCATTTCCCATAATTCAAAAGCAAAAACAAAACAACTTCGAAACAACTAGATTCAGCTAATCAGCCCACGTAATCAACAAGCGATACCTGTGACAACACATCCAGCAATGTTGTTAAGTATTTGTGTTACACCTAACATCCAACTAGTAAAAATGCTATCACTTGAACTTCAAATCGTCCGTAATGGACCTCTAATTATAAAGCAAATACCGCCAACACTTATACACACGGGACAACGAGCATTGTCAAATACCCGTGAATGCTTTTCTTCGAAGTGGTTCTACACGTAAATTGCGCTTGCACGGGTCAACATAACTGGAGACCAAAAAAAAAATATATTTGTTTTCACATGCTCCGTAACTCGCAAAGGAAGTAAACAATAACAATAAGGTGTGTCCTAATAGAATCATTGGGATAGAAGGAAATCAAGCCTGTTTACGTGTAATACAAATGCGATTCCTACTTTTGGGGCAAAATATTATAATTGTTCAATTATTTCTTTCCACAAAACACCCCTCCAGCTATGAAATGGTAAGACCCTCAGGTAAAAACTCCTTATAAGGAGATTAGAGTGCGCGTCACGCGTATCGCGTGATGCGGCACAGGTGCTCCAGCCGTTGCTCTCGACCAATAGGAATGAAGAAACTATGGGCACAGCATTATTAAGCTACAGATTTTCGGCGATATCTACCTTGGAAATAATTGTTAGCACAGATGTCTACATTTAAAACAATAGCACGGTTCCAAAACCCCAGGTATACGCTCATTAAATTTGTTTTGCTTGGTCAACCATTAATGTATAACGTCACAATGTATGTCTCCATCTAATTCAATTGGTATCCTAACGTACAATAACAGTCAGTTCACATGCAGTTTTTAGTTGACTCGTGTTGTGAATCCTGGCATAGGTTTGGCCCACTGACATACATCAGGATTGAGATCGAGGTTAATCTAGGTCCATCTGGGCCGGCCGAACAGATGTTAACACACAGTATACAATTAGATTATACTGACGGTCACACAAAGGGCATTGTTTTCAAACAAGGTAAAACATAAAAGAGTATCGAGAAAATAAAGGTACCTATCTCTCATTTGTTTACTTAAAGTGAAGGTATACATTTGGTTATCACTCCTACAAATGAATAGCAATACAAACTTACTTGTTTAGAAAGTACAGTAGTTTGGATAGTATAAAGCATGTTGAGAATTATTGTATTTCGGCGTAATGTGGTTATGGACAAACTAACATTATATCAGCTCTTATCCCTTAACTTAAACTAAAAAAAAACGTTTCTATCAGAAACGTTTATCGGATTGTGTTTTTATATTACGAACTATTTTTACTGCATCCGTATACTAAACCGCTGTGGATTTTCTGCTAGTAATATACATCTATACATTTAACAATCGAATGGTTCCAAAAAAACAAAGGTAAACTTTCCCTTTAAGTCTAAAATCATAAATGACTCATTCGAAAGACAATAATTTGTCTGAGAATATACCGCGTGTACATTGTTAGAAAACACATCTTAAAGATGCTTTAGAGCAGGTGTGATATTGTTTGTAATGTGTAATTGATTGGGTTGAGTTGAAAGGAAGTTCTAGAACCAATTTAAATAAATCTATCCGTAAGCATACATGACTCCAAAGAGATCTATTTTGTATCCCCATCTCAAAGCGTTGGTCGTAACACATCCCTTTTAAACATGCAATGGCTGTACCAGCAATTAACACTGTTTGGGTAGCTGGCTTTCCGTTAGTTTTTCTTCAGCGAAGATTTGTTGAGTAAAATATTTATTTTATAAAAGTGTACTTTGGCCTAAAGTCAGACAACTTCCCCCCCCCCCAATCATAATGTCTAGCAATGATGCTTACCCTACATAGTAGAGAGTGCCATATTATTCAGTTCACATTATGGGGGCTTGGTGTTGGAATCACAATTAGGCCTACCTTTAGAGAGTTATCCTGGGTGCAAAGTCGAATAGTATGATGTTTCTCAACTCTAAATAAAACACACGACGTACTTTCACTTTGACCTGCACAATGTTAAAGGATCAATTCATTCCTATTGGTCGAGAGCAACGGCTGAAACACATGGGCCACATCACGCGATACGCGCGACGCGCACAACATTCCCTTATAAGGAGTGTTTACAAAAGGGCCTTACCATTTCATAGCTGGAGGGGTGTTTTGTTGTACAACTCATCGAACAGTTGTAATTTTTGCATTTTTTTTACTTGTGGACCAAAAGTATTAATGTTTTTTGACCGAAAGGGTATTGATGCATGGGAATAAACATGTTTTCTACTATCATCATAATAGACCGTGTAAGTTTTATGTAAATCTGTGATCTTTAGACGTTTTTTGTTCTTCTGTAATTTTCCTTAAAAGAACGTTACAGAGTTGGTAAGAAACAAAAATCGTGAAGATCACAGATTAATATCAAACTTACACGGTCTATGATGGTGATAGTTGAAGACATCCCATGACACATTATTGTCTTAAATGTCATATTTGTCTGGTGGATTACATAGAGTGCTTGCACTACCAACAACTGTTTTGTCCACAAAACCAATTCTGTTATGTTCCTTTAAGTATTGGCCTAGATAGGTCAAGGAACTTGTCTAGCAGTACTTTCGCAATATTGCAATTTGGAGTAATATTCAAAGTGAACTTTGAGTATCTATACCCGGCACAAGGCAATTACGTTCACTGAAAACTGGTTTTGTTGTTGCGTGTAATAGAGCGTCTTCGTGAATAACCAATAAGAAACAACCGTGACCTTTGATTTGCTTCTGTATCCTGGAAGTTCTAAACGAGAGGAAAGCATGTACCCGGAAAACCAGTTGGTGAAAACTGGCGTGATCGATTTGCAACAAAGTGTCACCATATACCTAGGCTGCATCGATGTGCCAGTAATTGGATATATTGCTGGTCAGATTGGCACATTCACTCATTTGATTCAGTTATAGAGAAAATGATAAAAGCAAAGAAGAGAGAGCTTTCAATTAAGATAATGTACCACATCAAATGCTGTGTTTTTAATGGTTTTGATTGAAGACTCTGGACATTGATTGTCAAAGACCAGTCTTCTCACTTGGTGTATCTCAAAATTATGCATAAAATAACAAACCTGTGTAAGGTCGAGCTCAATATTGGTCTTCGAAGTTGCGAGATAATAATGAAGGGAAAAAACGCCATTGTTGCACAAGTTGTGTGCTTTCAGATGCTTGATTTCTAGTTCAAAATGTTATTCGAGATCTCGAAATACAATTCAAATAATTTAGTGATAAATTGTTTTCTCGAAAACTACGTTACTTCAGAGGGAGCCGCTCCTCACAATGTGTTATATTATCAACAGCTCTCCATTACTCGTTACCAAGTTTGAGTAGTTACCAATAATATCGACTGCCTTTAATGTTAATATACCTTATTTTATTTTCTATTTGTAGTGTCGCTACATCATACGGTATGAAACAAGGGGTCATTATTGATCTGGATCTGGGCCAGGTCGACCAAGGTTGACCCAGTTTGACCCTGAAACTGTTAAGACGATGTGACTTTAGCTCAAATTGTGCGTCAGTTCAACCTATTATCACATTGCTGCTTAAGCATAAAATATTGGTTAAACTTCTTCTGCTGAGCAGCACTGATAAGGATACAATTCACAAATTGTACATGTGACATGGTAGTTGACTAATTTATTCTTATATCACAATACTATTTTCCTTAGCTACTCTATGAAGGCAGACCAACGTCTTCAACTAATTGACACAAACTAGAAAGAATTGATTTTTTTCCTGAAACCTTTAACCTGCTATTGCATTAAAGCGTCCCCCAGTTGTTACGTGATGACTTTATTGCAAACTAACAGATGAAATAAACGTATTCTTTCAAGTCGACGAGCTTAAAACGAGATAATTCTGAAACGTTTATTTCTTTTTAAAATTTGTTGGCTGAACCTTCTCAATCGAAGATAACTAAGCGGTCTGTCGCTGACTCTTTGTACCTACACAACCTGTAGAGATCCGTACCACAACAGAACCCAATTTCATGGCTCTGCTTACTGCCGAATTATGTGCTTACAATCACAATTCCCCGGTTACGTGCAAGCGCCCAATTGTCTGCGATAGCCTTGTAAGCGTAGAGTGCCTTGTAACGTGGAGTACGCACGCGCAGAAGCCAAAATTCCTTGCTAACCTGTAAAATACGCTTGACGTAAGCACAGTAATGCCTACTTCCGTAAGCGCCGATTCTTTGCTTACGGTAAGCAGAGCCATTGAATTGGGCCCAGGTCTGGGTTAAAGTCACCACTCCACAAGAGACGTACCATCAAATGGTGATCATCCAAACAAACAGATAGATAGATAGACATAGAGACGTACCATCAAATGGTGATCATCCAAACAAACAGATAGATAGATAGACATAGAGACGTACCATCAAATGGTGATCATCCAAACAAACAGATAGATAGATAGACATAGAGACGTACCATCAAATGGTGATCATCCAAACAAACAGATAGATAGATAGATATAGAGACGTACCATCAAATGGTGATCATCCAAACAAACAGATAGATAGATAGATAGACATAGAGACGTACCATCAAATGGTGATCATCCAAACAAACAGATAGATAGATAGATATAGATTTGTTATTTAAAAGAAATGTAATCGCAGCTCAAATACCACAATTTTACATTAATTTAAAAATTGAAATTAAATAGGAGGCAAAACTAGGTGGAATAGTTTAGCCACTCCCCTAAATTTGAAAATATTGTAAATTGAAATTAAACTAATTTAACTCAAATATTATGGTGTAACAATAAAACAAAAATCAACAGTCAGAAAAAGGTTACAGCTTTTTTCTTTACTTTATGTCAGAATTGAAGAAATGCTAATAATTTGTTATAAGATGGTAAATATTAATTTAGCTCTGGTAAATACATTTTCTATTTACTACTCCGAAATCAAACAATAATCAATCATTAATTTGGACTGGACTGTTTTGACTTCATAGTTACTTCTTAAGCATAGGGTTTATGGAAGGTTACTTTATTGCCTCAAAGACAAATAAATCTTTTTAGAAGAATCGACAACTATTATGGATAAAGATTGTATTTAGCAATGTGCTATTTGAAATATAAAATAATTACATTAAAATAATAGCTAAATATGACAACTGATGACTTGAAGTATCAACCCAACAGAAATTTCCATTAAGACCAGTCTCCTAATTAAAAAGCATCATCGGCTTCGACCAATATGCAAATCAAGAAAAGCCGATAAATCTGAGGAAGTCAGCTTGAAATCTCTACTAGCAAGGACAACATCAACAAGATCGCTGAGTGGGGCGGGGACATAACAAAAGGGGGAGGGACTCTGCAAGAGAACGGGTTAGATCTCCTCTTACCATTCGCAGACTTCACCCTCCTGTCTTTGACACCTTAAGGTTAACTTGCGTTTTCCGACCTCCACTCTTTAATAGCGTAACTTTGTTTTTTGTTACTTTTTAGAAAGTTCAACAATTTCAGCAGTTTATAACTAATGAATGATAACATTCAATTCAATTTCAAAACAATTGTTTGAAAGTACACCCTATAGAGATCTTTAATGTTGTAACTTTGTGTTTGTTACTAAATAGAAATTCCAATAATTTAAGCAGTATGGGTAATGAATTATGTTAACACTTAATACAATTAAAAATCATGTGGAAATATATGAATTGTTAAGTATTATTTGAAGCTTTGCATGGTGTGGAGAAATAAGAAGAAACTTTAAATAACTTGCGGGTACAACCTTGTGTAAATCTCTTAGGGTGAGTGTTGGAAATGGAAAGAGTCGGTTGGGTCTCGACGTTTCCAACAGTATGCTCTTCTCGTCTTCAGGAGAAATTCTTTGAATTGTTTTTTTGCTCCTTGTACGACATAGCAGAACCGAAAATACATTGTGTCCTGAAAACCTTATTAGATTGTATCATTCTAGTTGCTCATGAGAATTTAAGATTCCCGCCTACTAAACAGATGATTCGAACCAGAAAACTTTAAAGTGGAGGTCGGATTTTGCCAAGTTTTCCTTACCTGAATCCGGCGATGACTCCGACGATGACTCAAGCGAGGACTCCGGTGAGGACTCCACATCCAACGATAAAACACACCCAAACCACACATCCATAGATAAAATTGCCATCTACTGGTCACAGACTCTCGAGAGTCTTCAGCACAAAGATGTTCCTTTCATCTCATTCTCTGTCTCTGACCTGAGGAAAAACCAACGAAATGCAATATTAAAAAGGGTCCATGAAGAAAACTGTAAGGAGTAAAGAGAAACAGCGTTTAATTAAGACAGGAGAAATAAATAATTTGAGTCACGATCGTCTCATTTGCGTAACAAATAGTTTTGCATATCATTTGGCAAAGTCTTACTTTGAAGATTGTTGGTACTGTATTTAAGATTTGTTTTCAAAGAAAGCAAGAGCACGGTTGTGTGCGTTTTGCCAATTCATTTCAATAAAGCGTTTATTCCATACTCTTGTTGGAAACAATTAAGAGAATTAAACAGTACATAGAAATTTAACAAATCTAAAGTGCATTAAATTATACAAAAACAATTCAATCTAAAAGCAAATCATAAATTAATAGCTGGGAATTAACTATGTACAAGAAGGAAACAATTGGATGGTCGCATTATTTTTAACAAAATTATTTAACAAAATCCTTTTAATATCAACGTTTGGAATCTGTTTGGAATCTTTCTGATTTTTGTCTATATAACCCACTACAACTTAGTGAAGTGAACATTTTGTGGTATTAAGTTTCATAAAAAATTGCCTAAGAACTTTTGATAACACGGTGCCGGGGTCCATATTGGCCATACCTTTCAGGTCCCCGGGGCTGGGTGGGTCTGCTCTGGGCCCACGGGCTGGGTCGTCTGCTCTGGTCCCCGGGGCTGGGTGGGTCTGCTCTGGGCCCTCGGGCTGGGTCGTCTGTTCTGGTCCCCGGGGCTGGGTGGGTCTGCTCTGGGCCCTCGGGCTGGGTGGGTCTGCTCTGGTCCCCGGGGCTAGGTGGGTCTGCTCTGGGCCCTCGGGCTGGGTGGGTCTGCTCTGGGCCCCCGGGCTGGGTCATCTGCTCTGGTCCCGTGTGGGCTGCATGAGTCCGTCTGCTCTTGCAGTGGAACGATCTTCAACAGAAAGCTAGGCCTCTTTCATTCGACAAGCACTGTTTTTTTTTACTGTTTTTGCCGTTTTTGCAAAGAGATTGGGTGTTGTTTTAGCAGAGTGTAGAGCCGTGTCCATCGTTTAATGTGTCTTGCACTGAACCTTATATCATATGGCTTGTGTCTGTGTAAAACCCCCACTTTCTCCATTGTTGAAAATCGTGCGTTGCAGTACGAATAAGAACCGCAAACACATCAGTTTGCATTACAAAGACATTTCCATATAACTGTCGTTTGGCAATGTCCGTCTTTGAAGATGTATTCAATGGACCAACACAGAAGAGTTTCTTTGTTTGTTTTTGGAGTTTTTATTCATAATAATTCGCCCTTGATCCGCCCTTGGAGATGATTGGGACGAAACGCCGTCTGAGCATTAAATATGCAAAACTAATTTGGATACAAAGCTGTAATTGAGTTGTTTTTTCAGATAAATAACCAGCATCATGGTAAAATGGTGCACCAAATGGCTAACAATAGGCCCTTAATAAATCGCCGAAATTCCAACTTCTGAGGGAGGTAAATACCTCCTCAGATTCAGCACATAACCATATACTCGTGGACTAACTTGCACTACATTAATTGTATTACGTGTAAATAATTTCACATTATCTGAAACAACATATTTATCTGAAAAGGCCTTTATTGCACCAGAGAGCATACGACCTAAACATAAATCCGGGGCCCTAAAGCGGGCCCCGGACCCTACGCCGTAAATGCTATGACAAACAGTGCCCCCAACCTTTCAAGACAGATTGACGTCCATGATAAGTTTCAGTCATTGTTTTTACTTATCTATTTTTTCTTTACCCTGGAGAAACCTCTGTTTTTCAGAGGTGCCCAGCAACTACATACACCTTAAAATTTTAAAATTAAATTAACATAAAAACATGTTTATAAAAACATTAATTACTATTTATAACACTAACTTCGAGTGATTTGTACGAATTGGACCATCAAGATAATTTATTCCGGCTGTGTGTAATATGCCATTATACAGAAACGGGCGATCTAAACTAATGTATGGTCCTCCACCCAAAATGTGTGCGTACATCAGGGCCCAATTTCAAAGCGCTGCTTAACGGTAAGCAAAACTGTAGCAGAAAAAAATGCTAAGGTGCAAGGTGCAAGCGTATTTTACAGGTTAGCACAAAAAAGTAAGGCGGCCAACTTGCGCGTTTACGATGGATTTGTGTTGTTACGTCTTTGTTTTTAGTGCAGTAAGTACCGGATGGTTATAGCTTGCCTTTTTGTGTGCTAAGCAGAGCTATGAAGCTCAATGTTGATGCTGTAATTGTTTTTACTGATAATTATTTTTATGCTGTTTTCCTGGACGATGGTTATTTGAAGTGAACGTAGACCCTGTCTGCTAGCGGTTGAAGTTCATTCTGCAATGTGTATCACTATACACGGACGCTGGTGCATATTTGGGCCTAAAGAACATCAGGCCTGACGCACAGGTTCGATTAATAACAAGCTATGTAACTACCACATGAACACTTTTAAAACTCAACTGCCAACAAACTCTGAACAGTTCGAATATTGAAAAGTTATAAAGGATTTTAATAACGAAGTATTCGTTTAGGCGCAGAGTAATTTCTGCCTATAACAGCTGCCTTGCAGCTCTTCCTTTGTGACGTTACTTCCACTCGACAAAGTGTTATTACTCAAACCATTAGAACAAGTCGCCTCAGCAACGTTGCATCTCTAATAGCTTGTAAACAATTCATACGACTGCTCACTTGGAAAATGTGACAACTCGATTAGGCACTGCGGGTAGTTATTGCTCTTTGGTGTGTCGTTGAAGGGCGGGAAGTACAAATTGTCGATTCTCTGACCAAACATCTGCTCGTTAAATTATCTTAATTTCATAGAAAATCCATGCATTTGTTTAACCGGTGACGATAGTTAGAATAGCTGAGCAGGGTTATCCTCAAATGTCGTGTGCTCACATAATACTGTATTTTTATTGTTGTTGTTTAATTATCAGTACGAAAAATCACTCGTGTTAAACAAGTTGTGTGCTTTCAGATGCTTGAATTCCAGACCTCAGCTGAGGTCTCAAATTCGATTGAAATAGTTTTTCTCGAAAAGTACGTTATTTCAGAGGGAGCCGTTACTCACCATGTTTTATACTATCAACAACAGCTCACCATTGCTCGTACCAGTAAGTTATTATGCTAAACATTATTTTGAGCAATTACCAGTAGTTTACAGTGTCTTTAAGTACAATTTTCTACTATTAAACTTTAATTTACTTACTGTAGCAACGCTATGAAAATTGCCCCCGGTTGTCCGGTATAACTATCGTCGTTACTACTGGATTGTTGTTTCCCCCTTTGAAGACATCTGTCAGGTAAGTCGTGCTTCTCCTTCAAGAAGCTAACTCAACCTTGGGCATAACAGGCTTGACTATCGGTACATGGAGTGATCCAACCATCTTTACTCTCAGCCTCACCCAAGAGGAAAATGTGTTAGCGGTGAACATCAAACAATAAGGTTGCTCTTGGGATATTTGGACAAGGGCAAAATATGAAGGGACAAAATCGATTCCAATTTTAGCGAAGGTTTGGATTTAAGGACGGCATTAACACACATTTTTTATTGGTAAATGAATTGCAGAACTATTTAGGCACTTAGCAGTTAACATCTTGACAGCCTTATACAACAAAAACAAAAATAACCTTCAGATTCCCTCATTACGTTCTAAGCGCTTAACATCGAGGGAGAGAACAGAGAGAAGCTCGTGGTCCGTGAACGTCAAAATGATGTGACATTTTGGAAGTGGGTGGTGCAGTTCCATTAAAGCAAACAGAGACAAGAGTGTCTGATAAATGGATCAACATTAGATACAACTCATGGCGTTAAAAGTAACCAAAAACTCTGAAATTCAATTTCTTCATCCTAGTTGACTGACTCTGTATTGAGGGGGACTGCTCAACGACAGTTGACAGTTTTTATTTTATTGCTTTCAATTCATCAGATCGACTGTCGTTCATATACCCATAACCTATATGGGAACATCCAAGCGTGTCTTTCGCGAGTAATCTATCAATCGTTTCTTGTCGGTGGCAAAATCAATCAACACGGGTTGATGGCTCAACACTGCGAATTTGAACGGCTGTTTTAGTTGTAATATTGCAATATTGAACTATGTGTCTTTGAATGGCGTCGTATCATTCTGACCTTGTAGCACATATTGATTTTCAATATCCAGTATCAAAGGTTTGCTCAATTGTTTTAATGCACGACCAAACTTAGATTAATCGTACACCACCTTCGTCTAATGTGTGAAACTTTTATTGAGTAAAGTTGTCACGTTTTGAGTTGAACAATCCAAATATTGGCAGCTGATTGTGTGCACGTTTATTAAACAGATACAGATTGTGTAAACTTCAGCAGATGTTTCAAACCGGGCCTGTATCACAGTTGTTGCATCAGATAGGCATCTTTCTTGCTTTACCTTGATCATCTTTCGAAAAAGCTGACACAATTTCATCAATTAATTTCGTTTGGGCAACCTTACGAAGAATAACAACGAAATAAAAAGGTGCATTTCTTTTATCCGTTCAGTTTTCGTTTGAGTACGATGGTATTTTAAAGCTATAAAACCGATTCAATGTTTTGCAACTGGTTGGAAAGGCACGTTTTAAATATTCCAGCATTGTTAATTTGGGAGGTTTTCAGTTCATGTAGTGCAATATTTTTTTTTAATAATTGGTCCATCTGGTAGGTCGATTAATAATGCTGCCCCAAATACTGTCCGATCGGCGAATAGGCCTTTAATCAGATAATGGTCAGTGAACAACTATCAGATGCAAACTGACAGTAGAACGATTTACACGAGCACTTGACATCAAATTAAATACAGTTTTCTGCAATGACTGTTCCAGCATTATTTAGAAGATAATTTTACCAGTCAGTTACAAAACTGTCATCAATGTACAGATCTCACGTAAAGGTATGGTATGAAGATCAACGTGCCTTCTTAAGCTGAAGTTACTCCTGATGTCCAATAATTTAATAACATTATCACATTACCACATATCACGATGTCTTTATTAACACTGCTGTATATATATATACAACATCCTTGCGGAGATTACAGTGAGGTAGTAATTGAGCAGAGGTAAAGAATACGCCATGTGTTGCCAACTTGTTGTGGATGAACTAAAAATGTGAGTATGTGTAGTATGAGAGGAGTGTTTAGAAGTACCATGTGGAGGCGGTTTAGGGTGAGAGTGTACACCAGTGGCATGTTTGGTATTTAGGATTCATGATGCTCCCATTATAGTCAGCGACACGGTAAGCTAATAAATATAACCTTGACAAATTACACTAGATTGACACAAGAGGTTGGACAAGAAAAGTTGGCAAAAGATGATGGTTGCTCCAGCCTCCTATTTCTGCATGACAGAAATCATTTTGTAATATCGTGCTTGTTGTTGGTGTTACTTTTTCTTTAAAACCCCATGATATTCAATTTCTCGCTCTCTCTATGTCCTGCGTTTGTTTTTACTGACCTGTAACTCTAAAGAAAAACTCCTGCGTCAAAATTTAATCCCGTTGAGTCTGACTTATTTCTGGTTCAAACTGACCCGAAACTATGGCTAAATATCGTCCAAGTCAAAGATCACTCTTTTAAAAAATAATTCTGCGTCACCCGACCCAGAATTTCAGACTCTGAATTTCATTTTCCCCAGGGAGGTTTAAGAGTGTGATGGTCCTTTGAGATTGATACCCTACGATGACGTCTTTTTATTTCTTGTTTCTCCTCAGTTGTTGTAAGTGCAATTTTATTTTGTTTATCTATTATATTGCCAAAGGGTATACAATTTTTTAACCGCCACAAGAATAAGATGTAGTTAGGTTGTCGCACTGACGAGGGTTTATGCACTTTAGTAGACAAAAGACCCAAATAACATGACCCACACGATTAAGTGTAACAGTGTACGTTTTTACATATCTTCGGCTTCAACTAGCGTCAACAGCGTTCACTGCCCTACCTGACGATTCCCGACGGCGCAAAGCTCGAAAAAAAAACAAGAAAAAAAAAACAGTCACAACACGCGTGTCCTGTGTGATGTGCTGCAACCGTCTGGTGTTTCACGCGTTAACTTGAATACCGCCTAAGGCCACGTGCGCTCTTGGCTTACGTTAATAGACCTTATTAATGCCGTGTTATCATGCTGGAGTTAACGATATGATTACCAGACTCTAACCCCGTACGTAAGGGTCAAGTACTTCCTACTGCAAGCCAACGCCTCTCCAGTTTGATCAGTTCAGTTTTTACACACTCATGATCAAAACGTCAGGAATCGGGTGCCGTCTTGTCGCAAAGTTCTCTTGTTTTCACACGTCAAAATTCGTCTACAGATGATGTTTTTTTTACCGGATGATATAGCTGTTGACTTTTTTTGTTGAGTGCAGCTGCCGAACCAGAGAAGCAAAACAAAAACAGTCAAATGTCTGGATTTGTCCGTAGCTTGAGGAACAGTTACAACTCCGAACATAAATATATCGACATGAGCTCTAGAAATGGATAGATGTACAGCTAGTGTTGAAATCAAATCGCTGCAAGCAATAAATGCTGCATAAAAGAATGTCAAGTGATCAAGTGAGGCACTGACCGCTAGCCAATTGAAACTCAAGTCAAAATTGGCTAGGTGTGCAAAATGGGAAACAACAAAAATGCAAAATGTGCGAACCACTTATATCAGCAGCAGCTTTACAACAGTGTTAGGCGGTGGGTTATGAAGGTTTCACAGTACCTGGGAAATATGAAGTTCGTAAATTATGGATAGGCCATACTAAAATACGAAATGGTCATACTGTAGATACAACTAAAATAAACAGCAATAACTACACACAATAATATACACCCTTGGTGAAGAGAAGCAATTATGGTTAAGTGTCTTGCTCAAGGTCACAGTTGTCACGACCGGGATTCGAACCCACACAGGTAACTAAGCGTAACATAAGCAGTGAAGTGGAAAAACATGAATGGAGTTGAAAGCATGGAGAAAAAAGCAAGGGGTAGGCCAAAAATAAACTTGGTACAGACTTGAGACGAGGCTAAGAAATTTGTTGATAGAAATAGCAAGATGGAATCATATAAATATATTACATTTATAGAGGCGTTTAGGTTCACATGAAGCCAGGTTGCACAACGAGGGAAACGAAAGATCCTTTGGGAGCGCAAAAAACCTTGGCATTCAGGTCATGATGATGATGATGTATGGCGGCTCATTCTGTGACATTGAAAACCACTCAGGTGCACCAAGGTTTTCAACATGGTCTCATCTTGAGATAGTTAGTAATTGATGCATGCAGTGAACAAATTCACTTAATTTTCCGTCATACTATTTGTCAGGTCTATAAACAATGACGCCTAACTACATGTTCATAAAAACGCAAACAGCCTATTTATGATGTTTTGCGAAAGAGATCATTGAGCCGAGGTAAATTACATTTCACGACGGAGTTTGGGTTCGAGGTTGTCAAGGGCATCATCTTCATACGGAAGTATATTGCTGCCACATAAATAAATAAAAACCCTCTCTCCACAGTCCCCTCCTCTTTTATCTATCTCTGTCTCTCTGACTCTGCATACAAAATAACTTAAGTCCAAATTGATCGTGTACGTACACGATGAGAGAGATTTGTTTTATTCATAAGGTGGCAATACAGTTGCAGGAAACATTTCATGTTAGTCCACCCAAACTGTAATAGACCTTTTCGAAAACAAGTAGAAATGCACTAGTTATCGATGATTAGATCTGATAGACCGAACTCATACATACAAATGATCCAAGTAAGTAATATATTATGACACACGTAATGCACACAATGTAATCTAATACTACTTACACTTAACAAGTAAATACACAAACAGACGTTAATCAAGTGTCTTATTGAAGCATGTCTGGTATTGGGGATCAAACTCCAGCGAGCATCTCAACCATCAATTTAAACAAAAGAAACATTTCAAGCAAACATAGCAAATAAGAGATATGACGCAAACCACTCTGTCAATTGTAACATAAATGACTTGCCGCGGTGACAAATGGGATCCCCTTTCAAGCCAAAACAGTCTTATTTAAAGCTCTGTTTCTTGACATCAACGAGCCTTGTCGCTGGCTTTGCGACTACCCATGTTTGTCAATGATGAAAAGGCATGCTACTGCGTTGATTAACGAACATTAGATGGATGTTCAAAACATTGAGTGGAGGAGGATGGAGGAGTTCGGGAAGGATGTAAAAAGGAAAGAGTTGTTCTGGATGATTGCGATGAGTATTCTCTTAAGGACACAATCCACCTTCTCATTTGATACAGAGGAAAGTACCTTCCTCCCTTAAACAATGTAGGGTATGCGCGATCCATTGTTAGCTTTCAGCGCCGCCCCTCCCTGTCTATTAAAGTAAAATGATTGGTTGGACACAATCTCTTTATTCAACACGCTCGGTGTGAACAACGTTCATTCTCAAGTTATAGACTGTTCGTTCTTGAGTTATAGAATGTTCAATGCTTAGAATGTACATGCTCGAGGAAAAGTTGTAAATGTGTGGGGGCGACAACGAGAGGTTTGTGTCAGTGAAAAAACATGTTAGAGTTCTTTGGTGTGCGGAAAGAGAATATTAGTTGTATGTAGTTCGGTATGGAAACACACGGGTTAGCAAAGACACTTTGAAAACCTCTGGGTCAAAAATGATCCAAGTTCCGGCTTTCGGTCCAATTGAGCTTGACTAATTCAGGATCAGTGCGCCCAGATTTTTAATTGACCCAACGGATCAAATTGGCGCACATAATCCGAGTTAAAATCCCATTCATGATCAGCCTGATCCTGATATGGGTCAGATCCCCGGGGATCCGGAAATCGGGTCAATTCTGACCCCTGGAGAATTAAGAGTGCAGTGAGGCTTTATGTCCCTTCATATAATATGTTTCCCTCCAATAACTTCAAAGCCGCATCCTTGACATTTCATCCTCTTTTGCTGATACTGAACAGGTTTCATAAGATGATCCCTCTGATCCAATTTAGTCCATGCAGATCAACCCCCGTAAGACATTAATCTCTATGCAGGTTCTGTCGATTCATAATCCCATGTCGTATATCACTAGTGAGTTGATACCTGCGTTCTAGATCCATTTGATTGCATACAGAACCAATGTGTAGTTTCAGCAGTATAAGCCTGCGTCAAGATTAGGTCATTTATAGCGTGGTGGACCAGCTGGTCCTGCCAAGCAATTCACCAATTATAGAGTTCTATCTTGATGACATATGCTATACAATTCTTCGTTGTTTCACGTAGATGAGGGAGAATGACACGTCACGAGTCTTTGTACATCTGTTATTTCTGGTGTATTAAAACAATGTAATACAGCCCAGGGGATTATGTGCTATATAAAGTTTTAAATTTAAATATTACAATACAAGATGTGTACTTCGAGCAAGTCAATAATTAAAGTGGCATAACGAAAGCAATCATTGTTTCAATCATGACATTTGTTTTATTTGAAACAAAACCAAGCCCTGATCACGCACACCAATTGAACTCTCACCGCATTGAATGTCAGAATTGAAATAATGCGTTTGGGGGCTGATCAAGTCTAGGGTTAGGTTGCATGGTGGAACACTCCAGAGAATAAAGAGATTTATCAATCATAGATATAGTGATAGAACGTGGTATCGTTCCTGCTGGCTGCAACCAATACGCACTCAACATAACGTGTGTTTCTTAATATATTAAACGCATAACTGCCTATAGGCCAACTTAGGTATTCGTAACATCCAAAGAGTTACAAACCCACCAACAATTCCTTGCCATGTCCTCCGGGATTGAAAGATGACCAGTCATCAATTACAAACATGTCAATCAAATCAACTCCATTCCATGAGTATTATTTCCAAGAAAACCACAACAACAAGATGGCGAAGTAACACGTGAACGCAGGCGGATGTTCTTCACTCATCAAATTGAGTTCTTATTGGAAAGACTTATCGTATCAGTCGCCGCTCTAGTTACCTAGAAATGATTAATCTATGTCCCAGCTACGGATTTGTAGGCGATGCCTCGAGATCAAAAGTGCATCCAAGACGCAGACAAAGGGTTTCTTATTAAAGACTGGAAGAAGGTAACTCTGTCTCTTTGAGGAAGATGTTCAAGTGTGGATGTTGGTCGATAGGGATGGATTTCTTTTGCACCGTCATAAGGAATGCCCCATCTTTGTAGCTTAACGACGTCTGGTTTTTTTTTATATCACACATAGGAGTAGGGTCTCTTGGATTCAAAATTAATATCAGTGGCGATTGTGAGCATCTTGAAGGTGCCTGTGGTTGCGATTGTGAGCATCTTGAAGGTGCCTGTGGTTGTTGTATGGCCACTTCCTTTGGAGAGGGTTGTGTCACCTGCTGGGCAATGGGCAATGTTTTCCAGCGGCTTGCCGGTCTGCAATGGGTTTTTATTTTGTTGTTCTGTACATCAAGTTTGGCACTGTCGCTGTGCTTTTCAATAGGGGCATTTTGCGTATACTAAACTGAACTAAAAAAAAGAGGAATCCTTTCAAGAAAAAATGAGGAAAAGTTCTGAGAATGGCAGTTGTATACTGCAAAAAAAAAAAATGCTGCCGGTCATCAATTTTAGACTTGTTAACAAGCGTTGGTATCAACCGCTTGTTAAACGTTTAAAATGTAAGTTTTGTCTCACAGTATAGGTTTAGGTTAGGTTATTTCTAAATGTATCAACACCAACCATAGAGTTCTATATAAGAACTAGAGGGCGCACGAGTAATGCTTCGTGCACAAACGCCACGGGACCTCAAGATGACAAGCGCGTCATTCTGCACGCGCGTTGAATATGAAATACACGTTTGAGGGTTTTTTTATTGAACGCTCACGCGATGCTGTTTGTTCAACTTACAAAATGGCCGCACAAACACACGCTGTGAGATAGCTGTTTTGTCAACTTAGAAAATGGCCGCCTGCTCGCATACCGGGGCGCGTATATAGGCCAGTGCGCGCTCTAGTTCTTATATATAACTCTATGACACCAACCCTTTGGTTTAGTGTCTGCCCTTTTATAAACGATTAAGATTAAGAGTTTTGTCTAGTTATCAGAGAGTTTATAATTATGGTTTGCGTTTCCAAAGTTATCAATGCTAACCTTTATCTTTGAGCCTGCACTATACTTTCCAATATTCAGAAAGTACGAACAGTTGTTTAAACACATGTGGGGAAGCACACATGTTACTCGATACATTCACAACATAACTCGACACTCTGATTTATTTTCTTGGTCCACTTACGGGACAAGTCGAATCAGTTATTTATCCAGGATCCCATTAGAAAAGTGAAACGCAGAAAAAAGAAAAAAAAAACTTAGATAAATTTGCACCAAAGTGAGAACAAAAATCGACTCAGTTGGTCATCGAAGATAAACCTTTGAGATGCCTACTAAAAGACTTCAGGCCTAAAGTCTTGTAATATTTAAGTGAGAAATTCAAAACTAAGTTGCTCCAGAGGGAGCCGTTTCACCCAATGTTTTACAGCTCTCAATTGCTTGTTACCACGTTGTAATAATTCTGAATGATTACCAATAATGTCCAGTGCCTTTAAATTGAAGCATGCTTTTCAAACAAAAGATCCTCTTTCCTTCGCAAACCTGATTTATAAATTATTTCTAGATTCAGCTCAATCGGTTGTACATGTCTGCTTCCATTTGCATTAATTTGATTTCTTCATTTGTAACAAATACCCCCTTCCTTGACAATCATTTAATATTCCAAATACTTAGAGGTCAGTATACTTTATCTCCTGGCTTGAAAAGATTAAAGTCAATGGCAAAGTGTATCTAACATCTCGCACGCATATCACCTATAAATCAACGAAGATGTTGGCGTTCCAAGGGTTTTATTGAAATATTTTCCCCGGGTTTGTCGGCGTAGCCCAGCAAAAAGCAAGAGCGGTTGCCAGGGCGGGTTCAGGGGGAAGTGAGCCTCCGCAAATTGAGCTTGTAAACACACAGGATGGTAAGTAAGATGGGAAACAACTAAACTAATACGCTCGTCTTAGAGGCAAACGAGTTGCCCATCCCGGTTCAAACGATTCAGAATTAGGCCAAGACACCCAGCTTGGTTTATGCTCTTCCGGAAAATGTTATATCCGAGTATCTAAGATCTTAAATTTCATTCATTTAGATCTTAACTCATGACTTTGACAAGAATGAACTTTTATATATTGAATTCTGATGCGATGTGAACCTGGTGACAGTTAATTTGGGTCGATACCCCAAACCAGTTAATTAGTGGAGCCCTTATAATGAAGTCGACGTCTAACCTTTTTAGTGGGGCAGTATCTCATAAATTTACATTTATGTTCACATTTTAATATTTTAATAATGTGTTTTCAATAATTGCAATGTGCAGAGATTTGAACCATTCTCTTTAATCACTCAGTCCAAATATTGATCCCGCGGTTGGAGATTTTACGACACGTATTTGGCCAACAATTCTGATACACTTCATGTATTTTTTTTTCTTCGAATTTTTTTCCTGTTTTTCCCTTCTTTTTTTCACCTGCGTGAAGTATACGACTATAATGCCCGTCGACTAGAAATTAATGAAATGATATAAGGGACGCATTACTAGATCACCCGACCTTCGACACCTCCATTGAAAACATCCAAAAACGGTGTCTTCCTCTATTACTGGAAATTTACAATCGCAAGTCGATGATTTCCTTTTATTTCATTTCTTCTTACGATATTAATAACGACTCTATGGTATATAAGACAAAATTGCCAAGGTGAGAGTTTGGACGCCGACCAACCTTGCGATCATCTCGCGCTGGGAAACTAGGACAGTTCGTTTCCACACCTAGACACAACCCCCGGACAACCAAATGGCGTCAAAACCGGCATCCAGATTCACACAGGAGTAATTGTTTATCGGAGACTCGAACGTCAAATGTCACATTTGCCGACTATCTCTTTTCTCGGGTCCTAATTGATTTTGTTTAGATGAGGTCAGGGTGAAGAAGTATTTCTGTGAAGTTGCAGAACTTAAAGCAGTGAGCGGCTGTTACCATTCGTGACTTGTGTGTGTGGGTCATAACATGTAGCATGACGAAAAGGTCATGGCCAATAAAGGGGGCGAAGCAGAACTGCGAAGAAAATTATCGAGTTATTCACCATTCAAAGGAGTAATAAACAAAATAACACCCTGAAACAAGTCAACCACATCCTGATGTAAATTTAATTTCAATGGATTTATAACCTGCCTCAGGATGAATGGCCTCTCTACATTCAAGAAATCAACAGTTACATGAAACTTGGAAACAAACCTCTTCCCTGGGAAAGATTGACCAATTGCCACCATGCAAAGTATAAAATCCTACCCCTATCACACCGAACTCGCTCTAACTATACGTTTTGAAAATGTAGTCTCGGTGCAAGACGTTGTGATTCAATTTATTTCAATGTGTATAGAATAATAAACGCACATAAAAAGTAAAGAAACACCTTTGCCGGGTAGTTCTAAAGAAACAAAAAGTAATGAAGAGTCTAGAAAGATGTTTGGCTGCTCCATGAATGTCCTCTTCCAACAGAATTGTTAAACCATCCCTTGATCTCCCTTGAAACCAGATTGTGGCGCGTAGTCTGGATTGGTAAAGGCCACCTCGCTTCATATTTCAAGTTCGAGGCTGTCCACCAGCGGCATATCTCTAAAACACTACCTGATTCACCTCCATGAATACCATGATAAATAGCAGTATCGATTAGTTCGGCACTACGTCGCCTTCGCCGGGTATCGACTCCAATCCATTTGCACATTATACTCTTTGCTCCCAAAGGAAGTTCGTCACAACATTCTAAGTGAACTGGGCACCAAGATGCACGATAATCAATACACTTGTCATACTTCACGAATTCTCTGCTCTCTTTTTTCTATTATCCGGGGAGCGATTTTCAGGTTAGCTTTTATCGTGTTGACAGAAGCAAATCTTGCTTTTTCAAGTGCCGTACTGTTTTATTGGCAAGCTGGTTTTAGAATAAAGCTCATCCACTTAACGTATGGACCCCTCAACAGGTGTTCTGGGGGGCCTGGGGTTCCTATCGACAAACACACATTGGCCTATATCCACAATACAATGTTGCTTTACTGACATTTTGGTATGATTTGTGGGGGAAATAAAGCCATTACTTCTTGCCTTGCAGGAATGTTACTTGTCTTTAACTCTGACCTACCATGGAGGCATACTTCATCCATAGACTTACTATCCAGCCTTTGCTGGTGGTAAAACACGTAATCTCAATCAATGTACCTTAAGTAGCAATATTATGGCACTCCTATTTTATATCAGTACTGTAAGTACCCTTAAAGCATGACATCCGCGCCTCGCAATATTTAGACAGCATTCTTATAAACAAATTCATTCCATTGAGTCCAGGAAATCCAAACAGATGAATAAACATAGTTTCACTATCTCCTCATCATAGAGACATATCACGGAAATGAACCAGATACAATAAACACAATATCCCGAAAATCTTTTCAAATTCTATGTTTTTTTGTCTAGCAATTGTTAGTTTGAAGATTGGGCCAAGCCAGGCGGCACCCGGGGCTTGAAATGGAAAAAATTATATTCAACAGGCCATCCGGGAAAACTCGTGGATGAATCTGATGGGAGGCTATAGATTGCAACATACCACCTTGTAAACTCTTCTTCAAATTCGTATTAAAATTAATGAGTCTCATCATTCAAACATGGTTGAGTGTTTTGAAAAATGAGACGCCTGTGGGTTTGATTAGGCGCTGTATAAGGAGACGGAGAATGAGTTGTGAATCGTGCAATAAGGACAGAATAGCCAGTTATTTGTCGAGATATTACGGACGTACTTTATTTTTGGATGTATCCATTTCAAAGAGTTGCTTTAAGCAAATTTGCAATTTTTCTATTTGAAAATTTTCTGCTTAAAAGCAGAAATATTGCTTAACAATTTCCTTAACAATTTTCTCAACAATGAGCAGGACGCCAGTCACAAATTGTGAATGCGACATGATAGTTTGGCTGTTAACCTAACCCTGGTAAGCGTCATTTTGTTGTGCTTAGCTAGTTTGTGTGTTTAAGCAGCTCTATGAAATTGGGCCCTTGCCTTGAGTCGTGTGCTCTTGAACGCTCGGCCACGACATTCAACTTTATAATTAAAACGCTATTTGGTAAGAATCGTTTAAAGTTAGTCACATCAGCTGAGATAACTATGAGTACCTTCATCTTCCAGCCTTAGGAATAGAACCCAATTAAGGCTATCAATAATACTGCCATGTTCTCTAGGTAAACCCGGAAAAGGGACATCAACACTTTCAGATCTGTGTATTACTTTAAACAAGAGATGATTGGTTAATGAGTGGTACTTTGTCTTGTCGCTCGCGGCACTTAGTTTGTCTGGTATAAGAAATTGATATTGGAATCAGCCAGATTTTAAACCAAAACACTTATACACCGATTCGTTGTTTTTCCGAACAAAATACAAATACTTGGTTTAGTCGCATTCCCATGCATGTGTCTTTAAATCTGACATTGAGTTTAGTGTGTGCAGTAAATACGTATATCGAGCTATAACAAACACGAAGCTATGATGAGTAAAGATATATCTCCACACGTAAGTTTGTAACGCTGCCCAGTGTGTGAGTGTGTTTGTCAGATGCTCTGAGCGGTTTCCGTATAGTTATTGCATAGCAACTTGATTCCTCTAGCCAATGGGTTCTACGGGTTACAGCTGTCTTGGGTGCCACAATGTATAGACTACTTTCGGTAACAGTAATCTTTCGAGGTTGGTTTTAAGACGATGAAGGAATAGCTCAAGGCACTTTTAGTATGCAAAAAAATTAAAACAATGATGGAAACATAGGAAAACTCTTTCAGATGTACGGTCAACAGCGTGTGTGTGTAAAGACGAGTCACGTAATAAACGCACCAACGTGACAACTTGAGAAAATCTTCAAAGGCTGTTGCGAAATGCCAATAGATAAATCTCTTGTTAAAAGGAGTAATGTTTTTTTTTATAAAAGAACATTTTGCATCGGCGTCAGGGTTTTCATTCAGCAAAAAGGGTTGATATTTATTTCACCATCTCATTGATGTGTGAGGAATTGTGGTCTGATGACGTAACGGTTTCATGTTGCCTACGATGACGTCACGTTTCAAAGTTGGGAACTAACCAAAGATGAAAATGCTTACGTCACTGATGAGAATTTGGTAACCTTTGACATTCGCAGAGTATAGCGCGCCCTCTAAGTGTACTTTAAACAGTGAGGACAAACGAGTGGTCGTGGATTTACCTGAACTCAATGTAGAGCGAAAACACTCAATATCGCGTCTCCAAGTAAAAACATACACTGATACTGATATGTCAATCGTTACACAAATGAGTTAATTTATCCATTAACATGCGGAAACCTCTTTCAGCAGCTGCGCATGTCGATAGCTTGGGTCAATTTGACACGATCTACGGTAAACCACTTCAGTACCGTCTCACTACACCGTCTAATTGATCGGACTACTTGTGGAGGTAAAGCCAGTGGGCCAACCCAAGCCTTGGTGACCCCAGCAAGCGCAACTCCGTTCGGCATTAGCTGGATCTCCCATACTCGGCTTACGTTTCTGCATTTATTAGGTCTACAAGTTCCATTGGTTATTGATTACGGTAATAGTAGAGTCCCTTTCGTATAAACTGCTGACTATAGCCCCCTTTGAAACGGTATCTTCAGATCGAGGAGAAGGAAGGAAAGCAGACGGGTAGTTAAGGGTACTCCCAACCCTCAGGCATGGCCTTCGGAGCTGGCCATGCTTGAGCTAACATCACTTGGTTTTTTTCTCGTTAGATTGAAAAGTGTGAGAAAAATCCGATACTTTCCTGCCTTGTTTCTATGAAGACGAGACTCAGATTGCATTTGGTCATGCATGTATGTGTTGCGGTGGGCTGACTAATAACGTTCGAATGAGACACAGGCTTTCCAGGATCAATATTGCCAAGATAATTTCCTCACTTTTCAATCTCAAATAATTATAAAAGGTCAAGTTTGTAAAGGTCATATACCGGTCGAGCGGTCTTGAAGGTTCGAACACAAGTGGTGAAAATGGCACCCATATCCTAACAACACTTCAATGTCACCTTTGTGAATTGGATCGGTTTCTAATTATGTGGAATATTGTTATAACCGGTCCAAAACATGGCTCTGGTTTTCCATGGCTGCTCATTCGAAACCCAGACAGTTTGTAAACCCGGAATCCTCGCAAACTGACCTCCGGAACAATGATGAAGCGACTCAATCTCGGAGTCTAACGAAGTCTAGACTTGATTCAAGTCCAACTCTCGAGTGCGAGAGGTCCCTGAGCTTATCCGCCATCAAAATGTTCCTATTGTGGTTCCGAGAAACGGACAGGTTGGTGGAGTTTTCTGATGTTAGGCGATGGGACTAAAAGTAAAAGGGATCTTTAAAAGTAAAAGGGATCTGACGAGATTGACTCGAGTCTAGTCTTAACGAAGTCCTGCCCGCAGGGTAAACATTCACTGAAACACTAGACGTGATTCGAACCCACGACCGTTTGTGCACGTGGCATAACGCATTGTTTAAACATGACGCTTGAAACACGAGATGTAGTTTCAATTACCTCAACAAAGGTACTGCATAAATTGTAGTCAATACAGTAAAGGTTTTAAACGCCATTCTTAGCATTTAGTAATAAATATTACAGGTAGGCCTTACCAGTCAAGGTCTACTGTACACTTTAATATTGGATGGATCCAGTTCTAACCAACAGCATGCCATCAAGCTTAGCCGGCCACTGAAAGCAATGTGTTGCATCTTCATCACAAATAAAATGACTCCATACTGAAATGGATACGTGGAGGGATAAAACCTTTGGGAAGGTGTCTTGTTGACAGATTGGCCGCTGTGATTCCCATGGGAAATCTCTCAACAGAAACACGGCTATACCTTGAGTAGACTGTTCCCGCACGCGGGAAAATCCCTTCACAGATTAGTTTTTGGCGGGAATTCAGTGGATAATAAAGTGGGCCACGTGTAGATTCTTTGACGCGAGTAAATATACCGACTACAGATATGTAGGCTGGCTGTAAATATTGAAAAAGAGAAAGTCTTGCGGTATTTTGATTTGATAGAGTTTCTCGAGTGTTACAATGAGTCTGGGATCAGGTGAGCATGGTCTACGGGAAGGAGGATGGTCTATGGGAAGGAGGTTACACCGTTGTCTCTCTGCTGCTTTGTAACATTATGAAATCAGTATATATGAAGTTGGAACTTCACTTTGAGACCAACACTAACTCTTACTTAAAAAATAAGTAAGAATGATTTGTAAATGAACCCTGACGTCTGATCAAGATTCGTCCTAATACCGATACGTAAAAACTCCAATGAGTTCAAATGTGTGATAAATAAATCCACCTGCACTTCGGACGGAGTTTCGAGCGGACACGGAAATGTTACACAAATTTCATGCAAAGTGAGGAGCTTACGAGTAGTTCAATTGTTTGTTTGTTTGTTTGTTTGTTTGTTTGTTTGTTTGTTTGTTTGTTTGTTTGTTTGTTTGTTTTTTAAATGAGTGTTTTTTTTATAAGGCGCTCATATCCGACGCTCGAGACGCTTCAATATTTCTCCTTCCGATAGGTGCACTTAGTTTGTCTACGTGAATCAAGATCTAGTTAAGAATGGCAAGGTTTGTTTAAATATTCTTAGAAGTGAGTTGGATTGCTTTTGGGGCAACCGTTTGACTTCTGAGTACAAAAGGAAACTGCCCTATGATAGCTTACACATCCAGCACAATTCACGTTCTTATACTTTACACATCCAGCACAATTCACGTTCTTATACTTTCAGGCATTTCTTAAATCTTCTCTTTGGCAGTTTGGTGTGGGCCTCCTTAAGAGTGTCTGCCATGGAAGAAGATTGCAATTAAGATTGACATAAACTAAACTGTGTTTCTACCATTTCTCTTTTCAGGTTATTTGGTCACAATCCTGGATAGTGCTACAGCCCATGCCTCTATATTGACGCTACTCGCCATAGCAGTGGAGCGTTATTACGTCATCTGTATGCCGTTCAAAGCTAACTATACGTGCACGTCCAAACGGACACTCATTATTTGCTGCCTGGTCTGGCTCATTGCTTTTATAAGTAGTGTTCCACTAGCCCTTACTGTTGTATATAGCAACACAGAAGCGGGCTGTGTCTGTGGCAGCTTCGCCAATACCACCTTGAAAGAAGCCTACGTTGGGGGCATAGCCGTCGGATTTTTCCTCCTCCCATGCGCGTTCATGGCTATCATATACTGCGTCATCGCCAACACGCTCCGTAAACACGATAACTACATGGCTTCAATCCGGAACAAAGAGTCTTTAGGACCGGCTTCGGGAACACCGGTATACCGGGAAGGTCGACTTGTCGAACTAGCCACCATGCCGAGAAAGAACAGCGGCGATTCCATGGTGGAAAATAACTACGTCCCGTTGAAGAATCACGTGACCAGTAACTCAACCAATGAGGAGCACGAGCCAACGGTTGCGTTCATTGAAAACGAGGCCAATCACGAGGCTGCTATGAGGCCCTCCAATCAGTCCTCTTCAAACAACACATGTCAGAATCTAGCCAATGCAGCCACCAGACAGGCACACCGCCGTGTTGTTCTCATGATGGCCAGCGTGGTCGCTGTGTTCTTTCTGTGTTGGTTCCCAATGCGTACCGTTATCCTATGGCAGATCTTTGCGCCCAAGGAGTCGATCCGAGCCTGGCTGGGGGCGAACATGCATACGTTCCAGGTCATGATCGCCATATTCCGGATCCTGGTGTACATCAACTCAGCCATCAATCCAATCTTGTACAACCTGATCTCAAGCAAGTTCCGGGTTGCGTTCCGGTCAGTCATACGGTGTGAGAACGCAAGACGCGCCAGGAGCAAAAGGTCCATTTCTACTCGTTCCTTCACTTCTACGTCTAGTTTGAGAATTCATAGTCGTACCACAGATTATCATGGGTAACAACTCCGCCATACTATTGTCAGAAACTTGTTTATGCCCAGAAAACAGTTTGGTCTCAAAAAATGTTCAGTGAAAAACATGCATATGGATTTATCATAAAACAAAACCACCGAATTCCTCAATCAAATTCTCTAAGCAAAATAAAGAACAGAAATATCTACAAAGCATTCACAAAACAACTGATCTCAAAAAGATATCTAGATATTCAGCCAGGGAGTGGTTCAATTGTTGACTTAAGTTACCGTAAAATCGTCTTATGGCCAGAGACAATTATTAACTATCTCTGGTAATCAGCTCTATATCAGTATATCGCTTTTCCCAAAACTTATTTACCGCCGGGAAAGTTTATTCGTTAGTCATACCAGCTTGAATCATTTGATACTCTGTAATCGCCACTGAATGGTCGTTTACAGACAATATTTTCCAAGGGGCTAGCAATGAAACTCGTTTGAGTGAAACTTTATACCTGATGGATGTATTATTCAGCGACTAAGTCCCACCTTGAGCGGCAGAAACTCATTAATGATAAAGCCACATCATTAGTCGCGTACTTCGATTCAGCATGTTCATTGACTAAGTCATCTGGGTTTGTTTTAAAGACACTTGGCAATAACACTAGTAAGAAGTTACTTTCAATAGTTCCATTATGACAGAATTGGGTCTGTTTAAATGGAATGGATACGTTTGATATTTAGAACCGACTGTTTGTTCTAGTGCTCTTTGGTTGTAGATATACACACCCTAAAAACTAACCATACACACCATAAAACTAACCTGTGAAATGTTCATTTTAAAAGGTAGTCGCATTTTTATTGCAAAAAATCTGGAGCGGATGTCCACGCAGAAAGAATAATTACATTTGGATTATACAATCTGAGAAACGTTAATGTCAGTAACGTTTCTCAGATTCAAATATGTTGGTTGGGATTGAAAGTGATATCTTTTAACTTAACTTCAGTGCTTCGAATATCAAAGTGCATTATACTATCCAAAGATGCTGTACTTCTTACACAGTTTGTTTTACCATCTATTTGGGGGTCATTACCAAACGTGAATAGCCAAATTATATCTTCATGGGTTTAGAGAGGGTCACACTTATCGATACCTCAAAATATATTCAACCAAAAGCTATTAGAGACAGTTGGTTTGGTTGCACAAACATTGTTTGAACACGCCCAAAGCCGAATCCTCTGTATGGGTTTTAACTGCAATTATTGTTTGTATAATTAAGAGATGAAAGTCAGTACAATCCCCCGTGCGGTTCGGCTGGCGAGTCGCACGTCTTCAAATATTGATATGAGGAAGTCTTAAGTATTGCGTTTATTAGTACCCTAGGCATAACGTGGGCTCTTCAGTTGATCTTTAATCAGTTGTCATTAACAGGGATCGTAGAGTCATCAATCAAATTATCGCGTCAAACTGGGGAAAGTACAAAGAACTCGGGAATGGGGGTTATTTCCCTTCTTAACAACAAAGAGTATGACCTCTTTAAAAATGCTTAGTCTTGAATCCTGTCTCATGATTGACCAAGATGATTATTTCATGGTCAGATGGGCCGGTGTCAAATCCGAACCAGGATTACCCGGATTAGCTATCGGGGCATGTTTTCCTGTACAGATTATTGGTTGTTCCGTGACTATGATTCCTAAACCCAGATCTGTGTCACGTGCATAAAATAAGATCTACGTACGCAGACCACTCAAATTTCTAGTCGAGTCAATAAAATGGGTAGGACGCAACATGTCAGCCGTCGGCCCTGAACTTCTTTCAAAAATTCGGCCATATAAGGTTTATGCCTAGGCTTGGAACACTTCACAGATAGGCCTCGATCAAGTCACTGTTCATGGAAAGACTGGCATACTCTGGATATCACTTAGCAATAGCCTGATTATCTGACGTCTAACTTGGGAAACACATGAAACAGTCCGTAACATCGTTACTTGTTCCTCGCTCAAAATACTACACTTCCTAAGAACTTTCTGTTTTATTAAAAATCTTTTATCAACAAGAAGTAATTTCGCAATCAATATCAATTATTTTGCTAAATTTCCCCACGAAGTCAGCAGTGAGTTATAGGAATTAGTAAAGAAAAAATATTTAAAACTGTCTATAATAAATAATAGTTCATGTATCACTCTGTCATTGCTAGAGATGATAACGTACACATGTTTAGCTTAATCCTAAATCATCTAAATAAATAAAAAGTTAGAATTTTTTTTTTTTTTTTTTATATTTAGATTTAGTGCAAAAAACCTTTGCAAGTATCATAATGTAAAAAATCTCGCTTTATGTAGAATGGGAATGGGTTTAAACTGACAGTGCAAACGTCATGCTCACTAAATGACTCGTGTCCAGTTTGAAAAATAAAATATTACTTTCTTTACAAGCTTTGATTATCATTTTCATTGACAACTTCACAGTCAAATACGTCTTTTATTAAGTTGCCGTTCTCGCCCATACCCTTTTATCACAAGCACACACACAGTACACCACCTCATGTCTGTGTCCATCGCATCATTGTTGTGCTTTATTCATTTGTTCCCCCATTAATTTGCATTGTTTTCCTTTATCTATGACATTTTTTTCATTGCCGGTGTTGCTTGATAAGTAGAGTCGTACAAAAGATTATGGTACGATGAGTTTGGCATACATCTGACTATCCCCAATGCGTATAGAGAATCGTGGCCGATATGTGTTAGATTGAGAGCCACCCCGTTCATCTCCTCCCCTCTTATACAGAACAGAAGGAAACCCCCATCCCCCAATTTTTAGCATACAAACTTACTTTGAACGAGCAATAGAGGTAAAACATTGTGAGAAATGGCTCCCTCGAAAGTAACGTAGTCTTTGAAAAAGAAATAATTTCTCACTCAAATATTAAATGACTCCGGGACCAATATTCTCTTGCAACTTCGATGACAAATTGAGTCCCAATTTTCACAAGTTTGTTAATTTATGCATATTATGTGAAGTTACATCAAGTGAGAATACTGGTCTTTGACAATAACCAAAGGTATCCAGTGCCTTTAAAAAGTGTAGAGCACTCTGCCTACATATCGAGCACCATTATGAGGGGTAACGAGCTCTGGAAATAGGCTTTATTGGAGAGGTGCGTGCATTCGCATTGCATGAGGTTGCAATGAGCCACGGTGTAGCAATCCAAACGTCGTTGCTGTGTGTAGAGAAGATCAATGCGTGGGTTACGATGTGTGAATATTATATTATGTATGTTATAAGAGATATAGAGCGAAGAAGTATGTATACGAGAATTCACCAAATTTACTTTCGGCAAACCATCACAAAAATATCGCCTTCACAAAATGCACTTAAAAGAATTACTGAACCAGACTTGTTGAGTTTGTTTGCATTTTTGTTTATGATGTGTGTGTGGGCGAAGGCCCTAATCATAGTTGGATTGTATGTATGATCCTATAGTGGTGATAAGATTTCATTATATTCAACATTATGTGTGTGGGTGTTGGATGAATGCTTTTTAGTACGGTATGATGTGTGATGAGTTATGGACACATCCATGACATCCAATGCTACCAAACATTATTTCCACGAATAATTTTATTTCCCCCAAAACCAACCCACCTAGCTTTAGATCACAACCTCCCTTTCTCAACCCTCTCACTTTTGTTTTATTTATTTAGTTTTGTCACTCCATTTGCCTGCCATTTTGTTTTACCATCGGAACACCATTGGTTTTTTCCTTTCTCCCATGCATGCAGACTAGGTGTACGTTCTACCATGGTCGTTCATCCAATACCGAAATGGGACCATCGTGACGTCAACAGACCTGCGCAATGCTGTTCATAGACGTAATAGTTTGCGGCTATAATCCAGTCACGTGGTGCATGACGTAGGGACTCACTCAGGTTGCCCATTTTTACGGATTCCCAATCAAATAAATTCAACATTATGTAAATTGTATATACTGTTTTCTAGGACCTGCTACTCGCCACGAGTAATGTTCGTTTTAAAGTGACAATTCTAGCCTAAATGTCATAGTTTGTTGATATTTCACTATCAAATTGTATACGCATTACATTTTATTCAAGTGACGTCAAATGTTGTGTGATTTCATGCGTGGACTCTCTGGTTTAAAGCTCTACGTCGGTTTTGTTGTAGCCCCAATAGTAGTACCAAGTGACCGTATTTCGTTCGCCATTTTGTTTTGTGATACCCAACAGCTACACAGCACACTTGCCTTGGTATACTTGTCCTTTCAAGATGACCATGACATTTGGTGATCAAAACAAACTACTAATCAAACTTATTAAGGATCAGAGAAAAGATATACAGTTTGTCACAACAGTTATGTTTAGCACCAAAAGCAACCGCATAGATGAAGGTTGAACATTATTCACTTAACTTGCACAACCGAGTCACCCGCACGAACAACTCGTAAACAAGAAATGAGTTATTGTGACATTTTACGAAAAGCAACAATATGTTTGTAAGCAGTTTGGTATGAAATTTGAAATCTGTGACAAATCATACGTATGTTTCTTCATGGACATCTAATCTTATAGCCTTGAACATAACGGCAATTATTTCCACTGTTCACATCGAGTCTAACTCAAAATTGCGAGGTGCATTTTCAGCAATTTCGCTTTTACTTCATGTCATATTAAAGTCAAAACTAATGAAGGTTTGCATTATCGTAAATTAGGGGTTATGTGTGCTTGTATAATTCATAATGGTTGTAAATATGAAAACAATAATTAATATAATTGATATTTCCTTTCAACAAAATTGTACATTTGCTTCACTTTGTATAATATTACCAAAGTAGAATGGCATCTTATTCGAGCTTGGTAAACTCATGTGTTTGTGTCTGGTTACGCTATAAAGGCAATGAAATGTATATTCATATATTGTTTAAGTTATGTGTAATATTAATAGGAGTATTTAGAGATCACCCACAGCGTTGTTATTAGCACTATGTAAAATACTAAAAGCTCCACACTTCTAGATAAAGTTAAGATAATCTGTAAAAATGTAAATAATATTAAATTTCAGTATAGACAAATGTAGCAGTAACAATGTAAACTAATATTTGTGCCAACTTCAATGATTGATTGGAAATTGTTTATTACAACTGTTTCCAAACAAAACTTTGTTTAGTGTAGCCTATAATCTCTTTTCATGGTTTAGGTACTTTTTGTACGACACAAAACTCAAACGACCACAGATTTATTTTAAACTTACACGGTTTAAAGATGATGATTGTAGCAAGCTTCCCTTATCATATTACTTTCTGGGGTGCTGTAGTTTTTCAGAAATAGTAAAGCAACAATAATTTGTGAGTCAGTGAGACGAAATTATTGATTGATGCGACTCTATTGAGAACAGTACTCTGTGGTCTTTACTTTGTTCTCAACAACTTGACGACTAATGAAGTTGAAAGATACAGTGAGTTGGGATTCATGTCATGACCAAAAACTTGATTTACAAAAGGTATCGAAACCCTTTAAGGTACATGAATCTGGACCCCTGGTAATAATGATATACCCGTCCGTTGCAGGATGAGAAAAAGGGGGCTAAAAGTAGGCTCGACTCAATTATTGAATAAATTGATTCGTTGATGTGAACTGATGAGGGGGTGAGAAATGAGCTGTCTCGACCTGCAATGGACTTCTCGAAGTTCCCAGGTTATTTTATTAAGAAAAATCTGCTCTTTCTGGATCCAATTTATGTGCAGGCAAGACATGGACACGTCTTGTGAAGTAAATGAATTGACTCTTTGCTCGTGTCCAAATATTTATAGTTCGGAACATAAATAAACATGCAGTGACTCTCAAGTTGCTAATCAACCATGTCTACGATGTGCTATTCTTCTCTATACGCCGGCAGCACAAAATATAGAATAATTTTATCTGGAAAAGATTTTTTGTATAAACTAAGTAAATCAGTGTATTCGAGTCTGTGTATATACTGTTAAAAACGTAACTCTGTTGGATAAACTTGTGCGTATAGAACTTATGGAAGCAGGCCTAAAGTAGGATAACTGAACTTAAAACAACACAAACGGTGTGTAACTTGTGCTGCCGCTATTATAAAAATGTAGTATAACTTGCTCTCCTCATTTTGTGTGGAAGTTGTATGCGAGATACCTTCCAACAGTGTACATTTTCTATATAATATTATTAAAGAGTCATTAAGAATATACTGGCGTTGATTTCTATTTGTAATAAATAATGGTTGATTCCAGTTTGACACGGTGGCTATTTTATTTTGGAGGTCAACAATAAATTGAATTCACCACTTGATATTGACTAGCTTTGAATGGCACTCGTGTATAAAACCTTGACCGTTGAGGGTTGAAGCTATGCCCTGTGTTTAGGAGAGCCTTAATATTTAAATAATTTCCATCAAAGATGACAGCAATGCGGTGAGAAAAGGTGGGCAGGGACCTAATTTGCATATTGATCATGTGATGACGGCTTCTGAGTGTCTGGATTCTGATTAAGACAGGTTCATTCGGTGAATGCGAATGTGAAGCGAATATTGACGTCTTATTGCTGTTTTAGCAGCAAATGTTTCACACAACTCTTGTGACGTCAAAATTAATATTGCCGTTGAAGGAAGTGGGTAGCCAGCTTTAGAGTGAAAAACCACTCGTTTTGTCCACCATACCACTCTTGCAAAGAGCCATATGGTGGAAGATTCTTTTAACAGTGAAAGACGAGTACTTTCAACTCGATTTAGAGTGAAGTTCGCTCCAATTTCAATCAGAAATAGTTGTACAGATTGAATTTCCTCTCAAAAGAGCGAAAATGCCACCACTTGGACAACAGATTGAAGTTTTCAACGTTTTAGATTAAGAGAGCACACGATGTTCGCAGTTTTCAAATACGGATATGTAGCATGACCAAATCCCTTTTAATGTAATTGGCTACCTTAGCTGAAATGCCAACTCAGATCACCTTTAATTTGGACTCAATCAACTAAATCACATTAATAGATCATGGTTCGCAACGAAGCTGTCCCTCTGTCCAGATAAAAGATCAAAGTCGTGAATCGTATATTGATGACACATGTTCTGTTATCCCCTTAGTCATCTTTACATAATGACAAAATATAAGTCGCATCATTTTTCGTTAATGTTTACAGAACTGTACATAAAAAATCGAACCATGAGAGGCGAACTACGGAGGAGACAATATACAAACAACCGATCAAGTGGAGAATGATTGATGCTTTTTATACAATTTCGTTTGCTCTCCGGCTGTTGCACACAATAGATAGGAGCTACCTACGGAGGAAGTCGAACCCAGGACCCTCTCAGCGATCAATATTAAATCTAAACTCACCCTTCAAGCCTGCTCAGAGTTGGGCATTGTAAAGTATTCCTACATTATGGTAATGATTAAAGTAAGCGGAGCTTTGAGCATGCGTACTGCATAATTTATAATAAATTACTCATGAAAGTGATAGCCCCTTACTGTCACGTGCACAAGTTCGCTCATTTCGATGTCCAGAACATTACAGGTGTGCTTACCGCAATATCTTGCGGATGGGCACAATTTCACCGATTTATTTTTATTTTTATGGAGCAATCATGTTTAGCAAAACCAGCTAAAATGGGAAGAAATAACGCCATTTGTGACTAAGTTGCCTTTAAAATAATTTAGAAAGTGTTGTCAGATTGAATTGTCTGCTCATAGCTTATGTATCAAACAAGGCACTTGGTTTTCCGGCTGTTATTTTCGGCTGTTATTTCCGGCTGTTATTTTCTCCCTTCTTCTAGATGCATACAGCTTCCCTATTACTGCAGTCTATAGCTGTGATCAATATAGTTTTAAGGTAATTGGAACTGCTTAATCAAATGACTTACGGAAGTGCATGACAAGCATCATTTCCATACCAAGAAAAGGAGTTCTTATTATTCAAAGCAAATGCAAATTCGAAACGAATTTGACGTCATAAGCTCGCAGCAAAAGGACGCCGCGAGTTGCCCTGTGCTCCAGTTTTCCGCAAAGTGTCTCTCGCGCAAATCCACACGATGACGTCACGATTCGCATTGCAGTCGCGGGGAATAATTGATCAGGCTATATCCCATTGAAGTATCCTCTGCATTACATGTTGGAGTATACCAGCAAGTTTTGAATTTATTAAAATTCTGCGTGTCATTTCATATTATCTGTTATTTAATCACAAGCATTTAAATTGAATAGTATCCGTGCGAGGATTTATTTGTTATGACTTAGAATACAGCAGCAAAATACCACAAAACGTGGGTAGAAAGGGCATTTGTAAATCTCCCTCGTTCGTTTGCTTGGCTTGTAGGGGTTGTCAGACCTTGTAACACTCATTGTATACCACATACTAATAATAAGACACTGTGTTCACTTCAACCTAGACAATGTAAGCAAACAGAAGTTTAATCATCACCAAGGGCGAGACGTGAGAAAGATGGGGATTCATTCCAATTTGTAAACAACTTCTGATAAACACACTCATTCATACCCCGAAACAAAGCTACACCTAATCTGGCTAGTCATTCCGAATCGCAGAAGAAATCTTTTACGATTACAGATTATGTGACAGAAACACGTCGGTTGCCATGGCGACTGTTTTTGTAGCATTCCCATGTAATATTTTAGATACTTGAAGAAGGGATCATTAATGGTTAGGGACGTCCATCTGAAGGTGTAACAGTCAAGCGATGTAATCAACGTTAGTGAGCTGCCTTGCCTTACGGACTAGTAGGGAAAAGAACACCGAAGTGATGTCAGCATCAATATAGGCTAAACCCCCCTCAGAGAAACAGGCATTGAATGAACGAGACAATCCGCAACAAGCCAGAAGTACATTCTCATCAAAGGTCATTTCATGTTGTTGTTAATTGTCAAAGGCACTAACACTATTGGTTATTTATTAATAACAATAATTGTGAGCATAACAACTGACTTGGCAATGGTGAGCTGTTGACAGTATAAAACATTGTGAGAAACGGCCCCCTCTTAAAGGCAGTGGACACTATTGGTAATTTCTGAAAATAATTATTATCATAAAACCTTTCTTGATTACAAGTAATGGGGAGAGGTTGATGGTATAAAACATTGTGAGAAACGGCTCCCTCTGAAGTGACCTAGTTTTCGAGAAAGAAGTAATTTTCCACGAATTTGATTTCGAGACCTCGAGTTTAGAACTTGAGGTCTCGAAATCAACCATCTAAACACACACAACTTCGTGTGACAAGGGTTATTTTTCTTTCATTACTATCTCGCAACTTCGATGACCGATTGAGCTCAAATTTCACAGCTTTTTTATTTTATGCATATTTTGAGATACACAAACTGTGAAGGCTAGTCTTTGACAATAACCAATAGTGTCCACTGCCTTTAAGGGTGTTTTACTTTCATTATTGCCTTGCAACTTCGTTGACCAATAATATTGGGATACACCAAGTAAGAAAACTGGTCTTGACAATTACCAAAGGTGTCCAGTGCCTTTAACTGATACTAAAAATATTGATGAAGTCATGCATGAATTTAAAGGGGTTGTTTATTTATTATCCAGATGTAAATCTAGAAATGAAGTGATCGTCCAATCAGTGTTTTTGAAAACAAGTTACCAGACCAACAAAAGTTCACAAATGACTCGGTGAAAATCAGGTCTAAATCACGCTGTGTTTATTTATTGTCTTATGGGGATGCAAATAAATAAAATAAGCTTAACACGTAGGTGAGTGGCTTCTTTGGGAGCTGGCTTGCAAACTAGTGCCAGATAGTAACTTCAACTCAATGTTAGTCCATATCGCCTTGACCTTGCAAGATGTAGAGGCATTACGTGGCTTAAGTGGCATCATCAATGATTCGCTCCTGTAAGCTCGCAAGATGACAAACCAATCATAACCCAGGCCAAGTGAAAATCTTAATTAGTTTGTATAACATTCTGTTTTTGTTCCAATTCCACACTTAGGTGGAGGGGAGGATAGGGGTTAGGGAGGAAACAATGCAGACGGTAACCAAGTTTTCGTTTTGAGCTGGCCCTAAAGCCCTTTGCAAATCCTGCATGATTATTTTAATCGGAGCATATCCCGAACCAAGGTCGGATTTTATTGGCATATCGAGAACGGATGCCACAACCGCTTACCTTTTAATAGTATAACTTACTTAACAGACGGGCAGTTCTGAGTCAATCTAGTAAGGCGTCAGCTTTCAAAGAGTTCTTCCACACTTGGTGCAGCGTACCACAGGTTTACATCTATTAAAGGCACTGGACACTATTGGTAATTACTCAAAATAAGTGTTACATAAACGCTTACTTGGTAACGATATAACACCTTGTGAGAAATGGCTCCCTCTGAAGTAAATGTAGATCCTAGTTTTGAGAAAGGGGTGATCTTTCACTCAAATAATAATAGACTCAAGACCTGCAGCCTTTTTAACGGCATTTTAAAGCACACAATATGTGCAACAATGGTGGGGTTTTTCTTATTACTATTCACTTGCATTTTAATGACCACTGAGTTTTCAAAGATTTTTGATTGTGCATACACCAAGTGAGAATACTGATTGTTAACAGTTACCGATACTAGAAGAGTCTGCAATACCCTAATATTTAGTTTGGCTGTCCGACATTATGAACAACCATTAAACACCATAAGAAGTATATCAGTAATAAATAGGCCAATGTCCAACACATGGCAGTGAGATGCATTAATACTTTACGAATGTCGGCAAACTTCGAAATAAGATGAACCGAAAGTCATCCGTCGTTATGTGCAAGGAAGTAAGTACATGAGATATAACTTTAAGGAAATCAAAACCCCGAAGCATTAATGGAGATAGTCATTTGCCACATTAGACATACGTTTCTCATTCCTCTAGAAAAGTACAACACGGTGACAATCCATGATACTTAATACCGTAGAGTGTCATCTTCTGAATTTAAGTCGAGTACTGGCAAAAAAACATTACGAGAAATCACAAAACTGGTAGGGATCCCATGTCATATTTGGAATTACTGTTCTAAATTAATGATACCCTCATCACACCGAACTCGTTCCAACTACTTCTGAAAATGTAGTCTTGTTGCAAGGCGATAGTTAGTGTGCGCGGCGAGGAGGGAGCGAGCAGGGGATCGCGATAGTTGAGTGATAGTGTGAATAACGTCTTGTAACAAGTCTAAGACTAAGAACTTGGTTGAAACGAGTTCGATGTGATGAGGGTATTATATAAGAACATTGATTCCCAATATGATATTGAATTCCTATCAGTTTTGTTTTGGGGATGTTGAGTAATCGCTTCCAAAAGTTACACCTTTAAGATATATTTCCACTGATCGAGAGAAGTTGGCTAATGTTTCCTCTGTCGAGATCACCACTCTATTATCTCATATAATGAACGTGGATACCTGTTCTACAACCAGCCTTTAAATCATCTCTTAACACGCGACCCATTACACGTTTCCTCTAAGCATTTGTATTTTGCTTGCGCTACATACGATGTATAAATTACATTGACGGTTAAATTGGCTTAGGAGCGATTAACAGAGGCCCTGAAATTGCCTGATGTGAGCTTATTACGCACTACACGATGCCTTGTAATGAATCATGAACGCATACAAGAACTGCACAGAGCTGTCAGAAAACCAGGCCCATTGCACTTTTTTTCGTCGACTATTTTATTTAAAGTAGACAAAGATTGATGTCTATATGTTAGTGTTTGCTCATCGACACTTTTCCAGTCATTTGCTTTATGGAATGTAGCGTGAAACGTGCGATTATTATAGGATAGCAATTATTTTTCCCATTTTGACGTGAACTCCAAAAATCTTCCTCAAACATGAAAGCCTTCTTGAAGGTGGGTTTTATTTTAGAAATCGATTTAAATGCAGTCTTGTTGCTTGAGTTCATAATTAGAAAGCTTGGTTCGTTATATCTACGATCATTTTTATTGTGATTTCTTCGCTTGAGTCATTCTTACAGAAGGATCCAAGATAAATTTTAGATAAATTTTGAAGAAAATAAATCGTACTGAAGAAGAGGTCCGTATTCAGGATACTGATTTCATCTTGCACAAACTCTCTTGTTGTATTGCCGGTTGGAGAGAAGCAATTATGTTCGGATCTTGTGCTCATCGGTGCATATACAGTGGTCACGAAAGATTACCAACGTCACGTGCTGGACAAGAGCTCTGGGACCAATTTCAGAGCTGCTGAAGTAGAGAATAGTATGCTTAAAACATTTCTGCTAAGCAAAAATAAGCAGGTTACCAGTCACAAACTGAACATGTGATATGTTACTTTGGTCGGTGGCCTTATTCTGGTATAAGCACAACTTAGCTACTTTTCGTGCTTAAGCAGCTCTATAAAATTGGGCCCTGGGTTTTACGGGCACAGCACTGCAGGCACAATACGATCTCCTAAGAAGTCCAATTCTTGTGCATCTTCTCTTGACATATTGAGAGGGTCGTATTGTACTATGGCAGGGGTAGTACCGACAAGCACTTACACCAAAATACAAGTTCCATCAATTTAACTTAGCTCTGACCATGAACAGCAAAATATTCACATTGCCGGGCAGAAGGCTCAACACTCATCACTTGAACACATCCATTCCGCTTGCCTCTCCAGTGTACAACTGTTCTTAAAATGGCAGCAAGAAATTTCAGTTGCATCGCAATCAGTTTGCCCGGGGCATTGTCGTGGACTATATTTTGTTCGAACTGCCTCTAGCTACCGGGCAATTTCGGTAGTCTAGTTAGTAAGACACTGCTGTAAAATTGCAAGGGTCATGGGTTCGAATCCCACCCGAACAGTAGTACCAAATGTTCACACAACTCGAGAAAGTGCAGTGAGAATACATACACAACTAAATACTTAAAACAATAACATGAGGCCGTCTCCGAAACGACGACTTCGGCTACATACAGCTATGGCTCAGTGCGTGTACCAGTGTTGAAGAAGGAGCAGACGCGCATTATCTAAGCCATAGCTGTAGCCAAAGTCGCTGTGTCAGACACGGCTTAGCTGCCTCATCAGAGATATTGACCCAATGTTACTGTAGTTGCATTATACCATTCTATTGACTTGTAATCACTGATGACAGACCATTGATAGTAAAGTGCAATCAGTCATTTGGTTCTCTTAAACGTATTGACAAAGCATCCTAGGCCAGGAGACATGCTCAATGTCAATATTTTACATCCTGTAGCAAAACAAACACGTTGACATGGTAACTTAGTTACAAAGAAACCAGTTCTAGGAACGACGCAAATCAAGGGAATAATTGCCTAATTTTAAATATTTCTTTATTGGTACACACAATTTGTGCATGCTGTGAGACAACATCTCGACGTGATGTTTCTCGTCGATGGCCGACCGTGTTTCTTCGCGACGTTGAAGGAAAACCGTGCTATTTCGAGGCACGTTTGTGTGGATCATCATATTCCACTTTCAAATTATCTATCTAACCATATGCTTTTTTTCATAACAAACAGTTTCAACGATTTTCAAAGACCAACTCTACCGATCCAAGGTAAAGTCTCCTTTAAAGACATAATGTCCAGTGATCTTCAAATCAGTTACGTCTTATGTTGGTCAAGCACTTCGGTTCACTTCTCAGTTTGTCCCTCCTAAATTGATTACAACTCAGTCCCATTCCCCATTCATCATTTAGAAAACAACTACAGACAAGGCATTATGTACGTCCGGTAATCTAGTCTAAATATTAACCTTCTCCTTTCTCTACTAACCAACCATTTAACCTAAAAAATGAAGAAGATTTATACACATCGGGTCTGCTAATATACCAGGGTCTGTTTGATTCCAGCACAAGCCGGTCTGGGGCAGGGCTAGATAGCACAGTTAGACTGTGACCATACCGTGACCTATTTATTAACGTATTATACAGATATGATACGCTTAGCAATGCACTATTCGGCCGAAAGCGGTTCCTTTTAGATTTTAAATAACTAATTACATTATTATACGACCTACTTCAATGTGCATCTTATACAAGCGGGATACTTATGAGTGAACCATTTACCCTCACCCAAAGCAACAAAACATAATAATATTTTGAGTTTTGTTTTTTACAATCACTATGTTTCAATCTGTACTAATGCACGCAATGTTTTAACGGAAATTTGATTTAATGCTAACGGCTGGCATTGTACATCACGTATTATAAAAAGTATATATGCAAGCCGTCTTGAAAACTGGAGCACCCTATATACGCGCATGAAGCACTACTATATAATGATTTAATATCACTATTGTCCATGACCATAAATCACTACTTAGGCCTATTATCCTTACCCGCAATCCGCTAAAATTAACTTCCACATCAATAAATTTCAGTTAACGTTTACACGATCTAAGTTGGGTCAGCATTATAATGCTTAAGTATCCCCGTCATAAGCCCTCGATGACGTCTCATGGAACTCTAAAATGGGTTGATTTCGAGTAAATAACATCATTTTAGTGCAATTTACAAAACGAAACATCTGGGTTAAAGGTAATTTATTGGGAACCAGTGCTCGCTTTCACAAACACGCAAATTCATCTTAAGACGAGTTGTCAATAAAATTTCCATCGTGATTTTTTTTGTGACGTCACACTTTGCTTAGCAATGATTGTTACACATCTAAAGATTATTCTGTGAGGTTTAGTGAAGTTGGGAAGAGGATCAAAAGACCTGGGCCCAATTTGATGGAGCTTCTTTAGTGAAAAACAATATTATCTGCCATGCAGAAATAAGGAGGATGACAGTCACAAATTGTTCATGTGACATGGGAGTTTGGCTGGAAACCTTATTCAGGTAATCGTATACCTTTGATGTGCTTAGCTACCTTTAGTGCTCGAGCAGCTCTATGAAATAGTGCCATGTGTAGTGCCTGGTTGTTCTTGTTTAATTTTTTTATAGTTTAGACAGAGATGTGTACGGACATCTAGGTCAGTGGATATTGGACTCCGGGCCAAACAGACCCAAAGTGTCGGCGGAGGTTGGGGCGTTTTTGGCGACCTGACCATAAAACATGTTGGAGCATCCACGATCATTGGGAAGTCTTCGGTTGTGCTACAATGATATAGCTTCCGATCACTCTAACTTTAACCATGTAGGAAGGGGACCGAGTGGTTGGTTCGGCTAGGCTTGGTTTCAAGATGGCGAATATTAGAAAGTATCGACAAGTTTACCATTACAATTAGTACATCATTCAGATTACATGAAAAAGGCATGACCAAGAAGACAAATTTCAGTCCAGGACTGGATGCATTTTCAGCACGCTACTCGACAGGCCTGCAACATATGGCGAATCCTAAAATCGCCTTTAAATTACATGTGCACGATTTTTGAAACTGTTGGAGCTGGGGGAAAAGGAGTTTGAACAAAGGACGCAAATTTGCCCAAATTAAGTTGTTTGAGAGTTCACAAAACGTCAGTATACCTCTTGAATGCATAAGGTGACATCAAAGTCACATATACACGTGTAAGGGTAACCATGGTTCAGTTTAGGTTTACTTTTGAAAATGTTTTTGCTGTTGAAGTGAACTTGATATTTTAATCTAGCCGGTATGATGGCATTTCCCGCAAGTTATAAGACTCGATCATTTCCTTTCAAATTAAACTTCAATAAGAAAGTTACCCTTAGTTGCCCTGCACAGACCACAACTTGACTTTATGAATGTCCAAATATTCCGAGTGCATCATAATCTCTCAGGAATTCAAACTGTTTTCTTTGTTTCTCTATTTATCTCCCCTCAATTTCAAATTCAAAAGACAGCCCCTCTAGTATACCAAATCAATTTATTTCTATTCCATGATTTATCAACGCACAATTTATAAGAACAAGAGCTCTTGACGAGCGTCTGTCCCCTCCAATCCGTTTAGGCTCCCCTAAATCCAAAGATACAGATCTAAATGGTCAAATTGAACACACACGATCTCGTCTCATCTCGTTAGATTCATCGCCGAACTTTCTTCATTTTTCTCCCCTTAGTCTCAACGGGCTAGAGCCGCTATAAAGACTTCGTAAGTCGGCATACTCTTATGGAGTTGATTCGTTTTAAGCACTGCATGGCGATCGCCAGAGGCTTGTTTTTTACCTTTTTGTTATAATATACATAGAGACAACGGAGGGAGACTGACATAACGGAACTCAATCGGTAGAGGTACCAGCGATGGATGCTGAGTGGACAATGACAAGCCCTCCGGCAATTCAATGGCATTTCATCGGATTGGGAAGATGGTATTCTTTTTTGCGGTCCCGGCCATCAGCGACTCGAGGTATCCCAGCAACCAGACCGAAATGATTGCAAGTTTAACATTATGATGACCTTGCTCTGCTGACGGACTGAATACCATAGTAGAGGAAGTACGTGGTTGACTTCTAGATGAGGAGGTTGTATTTTAGTTGTTGTTTGGGTTTGTGTCTTTCTTTTTATTTCTTTGTGAATAACTACAAAAAGTCTTTTGACTTTGGAGACACCTTGTTCATAATATCAATTATGTTTCCATCACAAAGCATACGAAGTACATGATTGCCTTGGCCGTATTTCAGTTGTTGTTGTTATTGTTGTTGTTGTTTAGTTTTGTTGTCTTTCTTGATATTAATCTTTCGGCAATAAATTGGCAGTAATTATGCAAATTCTGAAACTTGGGGGACAAATTATTCATTAAAAACTATGTTGCCATCACAGAAAGATAAAAACGAAGGATGTGTAATAATTTCCTTCCTTGGTCACCGATGATAATAACAGTCACCATACAACCTTAAAGACATCTGGAATATTAAGCAATTTCTTTTGATGACGTCACACACAACATCGCGTCGTAAAAAGGGAGGCTTTGGAAGGGCGCTGCCAACGGCAGGAATTAAACTAAATTTCAAAAGTTTACGTATGATTGTGTTCTGTTTTAACACTTAAAAGTGTATATCAAACTTCTGGCAATACTAAACGTAGACTACAAACTTATTTAACTAAAAACACAAGTATAAGATTAAATGAACCTCTTCTTGGTTCTGCTTGTTTGTCTTAGGTTTTTTGATCACCGTCGTCGTAACTGTTGATGCTGTGTTTTGTTTTACTGTTTTGGTGGCGTCTTTGTTCCTTTTTTACCTATTTGCGACCGGTTTTTTTTTAAATAGAGGTGAACTTTGTTGTCAAAAAAATGATACCATGTTTAGGGACAACTGGGCCCATTTTACAATAATACAAGACAACTCGGAATTGTTTGCATGACGGACACCGCGTCCACAACATTGTGAATAAAGCGGTAAACTTCTTGGACGAGAACGATTTACAAAGTGCCTGCCTGACAGACAACAAGGGTTAGGGGTCTCTATTCCCATCCAACAAAGATCGCTTCTTTGGTTATATCGTATTCATTTCTGTCAATGGATTATTTATAAGTTGCGATATTGATTTCCAAAGGCCTGAGCCCTGCAGTCATTCAAAACATTCACATGGGTATTCAAAGGGCATAGGCGTAAATTAACAGTTTAAACAATGATTGGTTTAATGATTGACAATGTCTCTTTAAAAACTCAGTCACCGGTTAGAATTGACCCTGATTCTAGGTCCTAGGAGACTCGATTCATTTATTGGTCAAGCGGACCCATTTTGGGGTAAGGCCGACCCAATTTCGGGGCCATTTTTTATAACACAGATTCCGGGTCAAATTGACACAGGAATGGGTCGGGTCAAGGATCCGGGTAAGTGTATGGGTGACAAAGTTTCAATTTGAAAGCTCGCTAGGTCCTAGGAGACCCGATTCATTTATGTGTCAGGTTGTGGAAGATTTGTATTTAAAACTAGATAGGGTACGAACAAAATAGTTATTAAACTCTTCCAAAAGCCAATCGATGTAACTTTCTTTTAATGTTGTAAGAATCTTCAGGCTTAATTTGAGATTCGCTAAGAAAGTCTTACCCAGTTACTGGGAATGTGTTATTTAGAGTCTATAACTTGGCTGGTGTGCTTGAATCGATAACCCCTCTAGGAAATGGGTTCATTGAAAATGAAACCTCTTCCCCAGTCGCTAATTTACCTTAATATAATTGACCAGTATTCATGTTTGTTCAAAGGAAGACACGATAGGCGGTCATTGCCAGTAATTTTCATTCTAATCAATTCATGAAGCTTATTATCGGTGAAGTGCCCACTGACCGGGGGCTGTCAAATATTTGCCGTGCAGTTTTGATATGAGAGTCACCTATAACGAAAGGTGTGGATGGTATCATCGTGTACATATTGTACGAGTTAGAATGTGTTGCAAATACACGTGAAAAGTCTCACATATAAATGAGAACTCTCCACACTCCACAAGATTGGTTGTTGAGAGTGTTGGGAGATAGCACTAGGAGTGTTTCTTCGCGTGTATAAAAAGTTCACTGGACACCTTTGGTAATTGTCAATGACCAGTATTCTCACTTGGTGAATCTCAACATATGTATTAAAACATCTGTGAAAATATGGACTCAATTGGTCATCAGAGTTGCAAGAGAATAATGAACGAAAAAGGACGCAAAATTTGTGTGCATTCAGTTGCCTTAAAAAAAAGGCTTAGACCTAAAGTCTTTTGAAATTTGAGTGATATGTTACCTCTTTCTCTAAAACTGTGTAACTTCAGTGGGAGCCGTTTACTTGAAGCATTATTAATGACTTAAAAGAAAGATTGTACTTACTACCCGAAATGCTCAGAATCCTGCGTGCGGGATGACGTGAAATGATGACCACTTCACTCTAGCATTGACATTACATTATTATTACTATTAACACTACAGTAAATCATTGATGTCTTTAGGCAACCACAAACAAAGCCTTTGGCATCCATTAACAACTTTATATTAATGAACAGTCTCTTCAAAGTAAAAGTTGCGTTTTCGTGGTTTCCGTTTTCGGGATACAAAGCACGCCCTCAAGCCAAATTAGAAGTTTGACCACGAGGAACACACAGTTACACTAATTAAATGCGTAGGCAACTACAGGCCTGGGAAATAAAAGACCTAAAGGGAGCATTATCTATAGTTGGATAATCGAAGTAACTGACGACCGAATATCCTGGAGTAAGACTCGGGGAACCAGTGATTTAAGTAGGGATCTAATTTGCAACGACGATATGGGACACCACTTTGTTTTTAGAGGGGATGCATAACTTCCTGGGGGGAAAGGACATGGATAGGCAGGTGTGGTTTGGACAATACATTATAATAATTCAATCCCAAACGTTTTCCCTGGTCTGGAGCTAGAAATGATCAAGGTAATTGTGTTCAGGCCATTTGTCTCAAAGAAGCTTAAAGAAGCTCACCAATCTGAATACACGCGAGACATCTATCGTTGCCTTGATAATATTGTATCCAAACTGCTGCGTTTCAAGGAAGTCTCGCGCATAATTTTTTATTGGAAAGTTGAGTCTCGGTATACAAAAAGGGAGTGGTTTTGTTTTCCATTCGCGAGAAACATTGTACATGGAAACCATCTCATTAGAGTGTGCACAACTTTGGTTTAATGTTCACAAATTTTAACATGAACTTTATGGTATAAAGATGATCATGGTTGGAAACGTTCCAATCAAATATCTCGCGAGTTATAAAATTGATGTTTTGAGAGCAGTGGAAATAAAAATTATTATCGAGTGCGTTTTTTTTTTTTTTTTTTCGCTGCTGCTGGGTTGTTGGAATTGTTATTTGAAGACTTTCAGCACGGCATAATTGTCATTACCGGAGGGGGCTCTGTAAACAGTGGTTATTATTATGTGTCACCAGGATGCCACCAGTGACAATACAGTGTGGGCGGTTCGATCTACGTTCATTCAATCATTACGATTGTCAGTTTATATAAACGTTTAAGCAAACATGTATATCAAACAATCTGACAATGGCTTCCATCATAATTGCTGTCACAATCCATTAGGGAGAACAAAATTTTTAGTGAAACTAGAACAAAAATCAAAACGTTGTCAATTAAAAACCAAAACAAAATCTACAATGATGTGAATTAAGTTCGGTTTATAACATTTATTGCATGCAAAATGGACGTGAATTTACTTCTGTCACAAATAGATCTTATTCCTGCACAAGCCTTAATTGACCCAATTTTGTAGAGCTGCCCAACGCACAAAAGAATGCTTGACAGAGCAAGTTTTATACCAGCCAAACTACGGTCACATGGATTATTTGTGACTGGCATCCTGTTCATTTTTGCCGGGCTCTATTTTTGGCATCAGTAGCTATGAAATTGGGCCCACAGCGTAGCAACAAATGAGAAAGTCGCCCCTAATTAGGAAAAATAGCGCGCAAAAAAAAGACATACTGACCATTTGCTCCGCGAACAATAAATGGCTTCCTCTTCGTTGGCCTCCCTCATTTTAGCTCTTTGGTAAAACGTTTTGTGTTTAATTAATCTCTTGACTTTGACGTGCAATAAGCCACCTTGACTTCATTTAGTAAAATCTGGGTTTTAGGGTTAATGGAATTTAAGCTGTGAACACAATGTAAGGTTCTATTGGATTGAGTTTTTTTGGGGGGCAAGGTCTTAAACAGGGTCGTGGTCGTGCGATAAAGGAATGAGCCAAATAATGAGAGGTCCTTTATCACTTGGCTAAGACCCTGCAAGGTTTAAAACAAACGTTTAACCCTGAATCACTATTAGGCTAGTCACTATACTCCACTTTCCTCACTATACTCATAAATAATTCCCTTTTTTGTTCCAAAGCGAAGTAATTATTGGAAAAAACTGTAAAGTGCTTTTCTATAAGTTCTTAATTCCTGTCACGTCCTTGGCTCCGTTACGCTCAATGATTGTGCTACGCGTGCATACTAAATAGATTTTACCAGTATGTATTAATTGCGTTACTCGTAAATTAGAGCCTATACGTATATAGCTTGGTGTGCAACGGTTAATGTTTAAAGACACTGACCACGTTTGGTAATGGGAGAATAAAACTAACTTTAAAGGCAGGGGTATACCTTTGGTAATTTCCAAGACCAGTATTCTCACTTGGTGTATCCCAACATTTGCATTAAAAAATCTGTGAAAATTTGGGCTTAGTGCTAGTGGTCATCGAAGTCGCAAGAAATAAATTGCACAAAATGTTTGTGCTCTCAGATGATTGAGAAAGGCTACAGCCCTGAAGTCTTTCTCAGGTTCAAAAATTTTAGTTAGAAATTACCTCTTTCTGAAAAAACATCGTTTCTTACAACGACTCTCCATTGCTCGTTACCAAGTAAGTTTCTATGCTAATATATGTCTTGAGAAGTTACCACTAGTGTCCAGTGCCTTTATACACTTCTCATCTCGTTCATATCGCATAAAACATGGCTCTACGTGTTCCACCAATCAGAATAGATAACATTGTCCTGATTATTCATAATTGTACAGTAGTTGGTTTGTGGTTTGCATATTTGTTTTGAACTGTCCGCAAGTTAATTCGTGCAGGATTTCTTTACGAAGTCCTGTCATCACTTCCTTTTTTAAAATGGTTTTTGATTGATTTAATTATTGTACTGGATGACATTTCATCACTAATTAAATTGTTGATTGAATGTTTGTTTTTGTGTGTGTTTTTTTTTTTTTTTTGCTTCATTAGATGATTGATTAGTTTGGCTGATGCATTGATTGATGAATTATTAATTAGTTTGTTAATAATTGATTTGTTTACTGATTGTTTAATATTATTATTAATGTAGACCTGTTTTCACTTTCTTGTTAAATTCTTTTCCAATGTCTCCTCTATTGGTTGGTCCAGAATTTTGGTTGTTTTTAGTATTTTATATTTTGCTGCTCCTGTATTTGAATTTCTTGCATTTTTTTATTTTTGTTTATTGGTTAATTTCAGTTTTATGTAAAGCGCCTATGAAGGAGACTTCGTTGTTAACAACGCCGTTATGCACGCTTCCCTTTCCCTATTTCAGCATTATTTCAAAAAGGACAATAATTCAATGTATTTATCGCCGTTATGCACACCTTCCCATCAGAGGATTACTTCAAAGGGGGGGGGAATGAAAGCCCGATCATTATTAATTAACGCCACAGGATGAATGTGTCCATCACCATTGCGATACAGAGCGCCATTTTGGTGAGCAGCTATCATGACCAACCAGTGACGTTGCAATGTAATAACACCTCATGATATAAACTGGCAGTGTTACAGCACAAAACTCATCACTACGCTGTGAAACAATACGCGGCAGTTCAAAGCCCGCTGCAACACGGAGAACAAAAGACCAACCAGTTATTATAGATCTGGATATGTGAAGATCTCACTAGTCTATGGAAAGTGTTATTTTGTTCTGTTCCTGGTCATGGGTATCACCTGTCGTGTAAGATCAAAGAAGACCGCCTTAATGAATTACCTAAGGCTGAATCGGAAATAAACCTAAAGGTTTGGCCATGAAAAGAGAGGTCAGCAGAGGGCGCTATATAGTTATTATCGCCGTGCAAGAAGAAATCTCTCGGACAAAACTTGACGGGTAAACAAAAACAAATCCAGTAATCTTTCCTTCTATCCGGCCGGACCAGTTACTGCTATGCAAGGCACGGGATTACCAATGACACTCCTTAGTTAGCTGATGCAGACAAATACACACGTTATGGTAATTTTATTGTTTTATTGACGAGTGTTTATTCATCCATACTTTCTTAACTGTAACAAAGTGATCACATTCCAAATACGAGAACTTATTACGATCTTACAACTTTACGTTCAAACTTGATTTTCATTCCTTATAAAAGCTTTCATCATTGTTTTGAACAAACCAAGTTAATGGTCTTTAGAGCTTACTTTGCAAAGATTAAATTATGGCAAAATAACTATAGTTAGTTGGGGAGGTTTCCCCAAACGATGAAGCCAAAATGTCAAGTAACGTTTCTTATTTTGGATAAAATAATAATATTTGGCAGTAGAAAACTTTTACTGAAATATTCCGTTAGTTAAAGTCCTTCTCATGAAGTCAAATGGATTAAAAAATATCGGGGTTTTTTTCTCATTAAATATTTCAACTTCTAAAACAGTGCACTCGCTCTCCTGGCCATGAATTTGTGAACTCAGCACATTTCATTTTACCGTTGCGTAGACACATAAAGCAGCAGATTCGAGCCGTCGCTGCTAAGCACCTTTTGAGTTTTCTAACCACAGTCATGATCGATTGTGATTGGTTGTTGAATACTCCACGGGGACGAAGCTTTGCGGTAATTGGTTTATCTTTCTGTAGGAGGTGTGATGACGTAGCAGCAGAATGGACTAGTATAAGACGAGACATCAGATCCTGAATATATAAAAAAAGGACACAGAAAGAAGCAAAATTACTGCCAGGAAACTGCCCTTAAGCAAATTCACATGAATCAGACCAACATAGGTTTGCTCTTGCATACTAGGGGTCCAAACTTAGCCAAATGAAAGTGTGATCTCTTGAAATAATCTGTGTTCGTCATTTTTTGTTTGTATGTGGAGTCCATGGAAAATGTCGCAGTCCATTTATCAAATTTTATACACGGCAAGTCTTCTTTAGGGTCTATGTACCTCTTGAGTAACTTCCTAAAATGATTGAAGAACTAATGATTGAAACAATGCAGATTAGTTCGTACCTTCATAATATCGGCACGAAGCCCTCTTCGTTGAACATTCCTAGGTCCAAATCGCCCTTTGCCTACCCGGGTACGCTTCTTACTTATTGATTTGGTTTTCAAACTTGGTGAAGACCGGGCAGGATTACCCACACTGACCCTACTGGCATTTGAACTTTTGTGAAGTGAAGTGTAGCTTCGAAGGTTGTACCAATGAAGTGACTTTGAACTTGGTGTGGTGGAGGCGTGGAGTGATTTGGAGCGTGGCGTGGTTGAGGCGTGGAGTGATTTGGAGCGTGGCGTGGTTGAGGCGGTGATGGTAGAACGCCAGGGAAGCCTAGTCGTGGCTTTTATTCGACGGATGGAATTTCGATGAGCAGCTCTCTCGGAGATGTCGATCTGTAAATCAGAGAAACGACGTTAACACTATAAATATGACGTCTTGGCCTAGTCTTTACTCAATTAGTAATTATTACTCATAGTTATTACTCTCTGGTATCACAAGCTAGAGGAAACCTGCTTACAAGGGCTTGTATTTGCGTGTGAACCAGAAACAATCCTACTCAAAGACAAGTGTTCCGGGTTCGTTTATGTGAACGGCGAGGTACCATCATACTCCATTCAGTCATAGCTGGCTAAAGAACACACAAGTGCCACGACCGGCCTTTTGGCAAAACAACAGGGTTGGACAATGTGTCAATGGCCGTCTTTATAATAAGCAGAAATCAAATACCTGCTTACAGCTTTACTAACACTTCATCATGATTTGATATTAAATTAGAATCTCACGTACCTTCTTCTGACCCTTTACCCTTAATGACATCCCAGAAGTGTTGACCCCGGATCCGGAAGTCTTGACCTCACGATGACGAAGGTTCCTGGTCAAGCGATAGTAAAATATCACTATCGATTACGAAAGTCAATATTTGGTATCGATTTGCAAGAACATAGAAAAGGCAAATTTTGATTTTCCCTTCATTTGTTTATTTGCTTCTATTTTGCATTTATGAATTATACTCAAATGAATTGTTAGCATAAAACCTTACTTGGGAACGAGTAATGGGGAGCTGTTGATAATACAAAACATTGTGAGAAACGGCTCCCTCTGAAGTAACGAAGTTTTGGGGAAAGAGATAATTTCTCAGTAAAATATTTTAATCTAATTCGAGACCTCACCCGAGGTCTCGAATTCAAACATCTGAAAGCACACAACTTGTGCGACAAGAGTGTTTTTTTCGTCAATTATTCTCTCGTAACTTCGAAAACCAATTGAGTTCAAATTTTCACAGGTTTGTTATTTTATGTTGGGATACACCAAATGGGAAGACAGGTCTTTGACAATTACAAGGAAACACCAATATTAATTAATGACCCCTCCACATCATTTATTCCTTGAAGTATCAGTAGGGCTTACCTACTGCTTCTTCGTTTTCCAATCGTAGCTTGCCTTATGTACCTCGATCTGCCCCCACGTAATTTGGAGGCAACTACGCCGGGACGCTTGGAGGATGGCGAACCCCTTCTCTTCGGACCCCTTAACGCCATGGTCTACGTTAACTGGGTCGATTCAACTGTAATACCATGAAGGAATTCAACATTGTTTGGTATTGGCTTTGTTATCATTTTGGTAGCATTTAAAGTTATGTGCTAAATAGCAGATTAATTTGTTTAGTAAAAAAAAATGAAAATTCACGTTTTGTTTAAGTATTTGTTAGGCATATGCAAGCCTAGAAATGAATTCGTTTCTATCATTTATAATATGATGATAATGACAAAGAGAGTAAACGGACTCTCCATTACTAACGTTTCTCTTAAGGAGCCAAAAGGCAAGAATATACTAACGCCTCCAAAAGTTATTCACCACACAAAAAACACCACGCCGAGCCACCCGTCTATCTGCAGACGACTTATAACTTAATAATTTCAGCTGATTTGTTTTTGGATCATGACACTGTCATATCCCCCCTATTTTACAAAGCTATGGAAACGCTCGCTTATGCAAGCATTGTTCCGTCATTGAAACGCGCGGTCGTCTTTGTGACGCGGGGATGTAATCTTCTTGAGTGCGTCACACGCGCATGCAGGTTGTGTGATGTGACTGCCGCGTGCATGGTATGTTTTTAACCATTGGTCCCCAGTATTGTACAACAATCACTCTTTTAAGGGACCTTATAGAATTTGTTTTTGCTAACAAAACAGTTGCTGGCAGTGTAAGCACTTTATGTAATCCACCATATACATCACTTGACAAACATGTAGAAGTTTGAGATCAATCGGCCATCTGGCTCACGAGAAAGAAAATAGTGAAAATCCGATTTAGAATACATTTTGCATCACACCGATTATATAAAAAAAAAATGAGTAAAACGCTCAATTACGAATTCAATTAATGGTCAATGAATTTAAGAAAGTTCCTCATTGTATCAAAACTTTTGATGGAAATGATATATTGGGACTGGTAAAAGAAATAATGAAAGCCAAGCTCAGCTTATTTCCATCTTGTCAACAAAATCCCATCACGAAAAAATGGGCAAGGCATGACGGATGCGATTATGTTTGAACCAATAATTGTTTTTGTTTTTTTTATGATGTGAGACAATTTCTTCAAATTCCTGTGATTGCTTCATTCATTGGCTATGAAACCAATCTAATCTAATGTTGACGTTTTAAGCCAACCCACGCCAGCAAAGAGCATCAACAGAACAGAGTCACGTATTTTTGTTGGTAAGAATTCCATCATTTTTGATTTGTTTTATTAAACCAGATGAAAACATATAGCACTTTATAAGTCGGTTAACAAACTTATTTTGCATCAGACTATGAAATATTGTTTAGAAATGACACAGAATCAGAAGTTAATTGCACGAGTATTTACCTCAAAGAAGTCACGTGGGTGTGTTTATTAACATGTTATGAGAACTCGCGAATAATGGCCCCTTTGCAAAGCATTTTTGTGTACAATTTCAGCACAGTAAGTTATGCAGTTAATTTTATAGCTCAATTCTAAAAAATATTTCAGCAGAGCAAGTTGTAAATTCTGATGCTTTTTGTCCTTGTTATAGTTAACTGTATTTATTGGCTCAGTACATTAACAACAGCCAGCTAATAACCCCCAATCCATCTCAGCTCCCTAGAGAGTATACAGCCGGTGCTGCCAGTTACCGTGCTCCAAGCATTCACATTAACCATCTCTGCCCTCATGGGTACCCATTCTACCAACGGGTGGAGAGAAGCTTGTGTCCTGCTCAATAAGACAAAATGTCACGACAGGGATTCAAACCCACATCCCGATGCCTAAACTTCAATCTCAATCATAAGTGTCACAACTCTACACACAAGAAGCTTATGGTTGAGTGTCCTGCTCATGACACAAATATCATGACAGGGGTTCGAACCCACATCCCGATGCCTAAACTTCAATCTCAACCATAAGTGTTGCAACTCTAGAAACTAGATGACCAATCACAGGCTTGCTCTCCTTCAACTTAATGGACAGCTCATGTATCTCATCTTGAATCTATATAAAGCAAAAATATTCATTGATTATTATTTCAGAATAACACAAACATGACCAATCAAATGCTAGGATAAATCCTATATTGAGTTATTACGGATAACTCGTTGTAAATTTAGGATGGGTTCAATGCATCCTTATGTATATGGTTATGGAACTTAACTAGGCCTAAGATTAATCCTAAGTTAGGAAAAGTTGGGTGTAATTAAAGGCAGAGGACAGAAAAGGGGATTAAGTTAATTACCTCATATGCGAGGGGTATATTATATTCTAAATAACCTACAAGATAACTGACATCTCATAATAATAATAATGTTTCAACATATCAAGCCATCTTAACAAAATACAAAAATAGGTCTCAATGCATAAATATATATATTTATATGTTTCAAAATGTTGAGCCATCAATGAATAAAAATACAGTGGTTTCAATGCACATACCATTTCAACATAAAAAACACCAATCAATAAAATCCAATAATAGGTCACATTAAATATGTCTCAAAATATCAAGCCATCTATGAAAAAAACACCAACATAGGTCTCAACGCAATACACACGTTTCAAAATGTAAAACCACCAATAAAGAAAATATAATAATACGTCTCAAAGCATATGTAAGTTTACAAAGAAACATCATCAAACACCAATACAAAATATAAGCAAAGGTAAAATACAATGTGGACTTGGACATCATAATAAAATTATATATGAGCTACAATTCGGGTCATATCTTGTTGGGCCCCCGTGCCCCCCTTTCAATGTTGGCTCTCCTTGCGCTGTCTTCAGTGCTCCCATCAACATTGAGCAGGGGGACAGGGGAAGAGGGAAAGAGTGTTTATTGTCATGGGGGAAGTGGACAGGGAATGTTTGTTGTAACAATGCAATGGATGGCCCAAGCATTTTGGCAAGGATTGTAGCACTGCAAGACCAGACAGTTGCTCTTTGAACTGATCCCACTCCTGCTCCCAAAACAAGATATAAAGAACAACACTGTAATACATTCTTGCCAGAACCAGTGACCAGAAGGTCGCAACATTGTTGAACTGGCCCCTGGATTGTTGGAGAGATGTATAGCATAGGATCACATGGCCTGGCAAGAATGATGAATGTCTCAGGGAAGTAAAGATGGAGAAAATATCAAGTACTGAATATAACATGGGAAAAGAAAATTTCACTTTTTACATGACATGCTTTAAGATGAATAGCTTGAAAACAAACTCACCTGTTCTAATTCTTTCTGTACTTCTAAGACAACTGGATCTTTCATCTCTACGTTCTGATTCTGAACTGGTTGGTACTCTGTCAACCAGGTTACCAGCTGGGACTTCTGATCCTTCAGTGTCCTGTGCAGAAGAATTACCAAAAGATTGCTATTAAATAATTCACACAAGTAATCAGAATATACATGATGACTATCAAAATATTGATCAATAGCTATTTACCCCTCTTTCCAAATCACAATCCATTGTCTCAGTGCTGTAAACTTTGATTTTGTAAATTCCTATTCCACCATGTCAGAGCCACAATGTGTAACTACTCAATTCAATTCAATTCACTAAACGTTTATTCCATACTCTTGTTGAAAAAAAAACAATTGTGAGAATTAAACAGTACATAGAAATTTAACAAATCTAAAGTATATTAAATTATACAGAAAAACAATATAAACTAAAAGCAAATAATAAATTAATAACTAGGAATTAACTATGTGCAATAAAGGAGCGAGAGCATGAGGCTGTTAGTTAAGCCGTGGCTTGTAGACAACTCCTAAGCAGCAAGTACATAACATGCAAATTACAAATTGTTAAAACATTGTGTCTTTTCTAAACTGCCAAGATGTACAAACAAAATAAGTTTACACCACGATGAATTTTCTTGCAATGAAATAGACGTTTTTGTATTAGTGCGGTTACTGAACAACAGTCAACACTTTTTATTGCCGAGTATCTTCAGATGTTTATCGGGTTATTTTGAGGGCTATTGAAGCAGTAGTTTTTTACATTGCCTCACCTGAGTTTCTCTTTGGATGTTTGGTAGCCCTTTAACTCCTCATGAATCTCCTGAACCTCTTTATAAATGTCTGCTTTTTCATCCTTACAAGTTTTGACTTCACTGTCTTGGTCCCACCTCTTCCTGTTTGTTGAAGGTGACTGCTGTTTCTTAGGCAACAGAGGGGACCTGTGGTCTTGTTCTCTAGCTTTGCCTGGTAACAGTTTGGTTTGTGAGACATTGTATGGTGGGGAAATGGCTAAGCTTCCTCCATGAAGTTGAGAAGTTTGAATGATTGTTGAGTTGGGTTTGGGTATCATGAAAGCAGAGGGTGGGAGGAGAACATGTTTCTGGGGTGTTGGTGGGGGAGACATCTCAAGGCCTTTGGTTTCTCCGTCTCCCTGCATCAAACCCAGATCTTCTCTTGACGGATGCTTCAAGTCAGTTGATGAGCCTTCTCCAGGACCTTCCACAGATGAATCATTGTGACTTGCAGAGCCATGTATTGTATCCATCGCCTGTGAAGACTGTCCCCCAAAGTCTGCTGTGACTTGCAGCTGCACATCACCAGCTACCCTAAGTCCTGGGCTTTCAAACCCATCAAGGTGTTTAGGAACAAAGGGCTGGGGAGGAGGTACTGTGAGTCTAGGCAAGGCATCTGGGTCAGGGATCAAGCTTTCCTTAGGCGTTATTTTCTGGACTTGTCCGTTTGGTTGTGTTGACACAGGAAGATGTGCTACTTGAGGTTTGGGTGCAACTGGAAGACCAGCGGGAGTAGGTAGGTCTCTGTTATATTTCTTATTACTCCTGGTTACTCCTGGAATATCTTGCTGTTGCTTCAAGAAAAGCTCTTGCTCTGGTTCATAAGGACCGCCACTGAAACATCAGATCAAAATAGTGTTAACTTTGAGTTTTGGTAGAATTTACACGACACTTTAGAGGCAAGATGTGGGTGTACACAAGTGTTTCTTCTTTAAGGGTAGGTATTTATTTGTAATCACTCTTAAAACTTAGCAAGTAAAGATTACTTTGTAAGAACCCTACACTATCTTTTGATAGTATTGAACATTTTGATGGAAAAATATATTTTAAGTTTTTATCCCCAAATAATCAATCTGAGAAGCATTACTGACAGTAATGTATTTAAGATTTTGTAATCCAACTTGGATTATTCATCCTCCGTTTACAAGACCCCTCCGTGGGTCTAAAGACACAACTGCTCAAAAGTTTCAAAAATATCTCAAATTGCAACCAACATTTTAAGTAAAATTTTAGGTTAGTTTTATTAAATATATATTTATACAGGATTAAAACAATCAAACAGTTTCCAAACACCAATAGTATACTTTCCCTTTAATGATGATATCTTAAAGATTTTGTTTACAGTACCTTGGGCCATGTTGATGAGCATCTGGAGACCAGAGTCCTTCTTTCTGTAGGGACTCCATGAGGAAATCAGGACGTCTTGGTTGGGGACGCATTCTTGCTGTGGGTTCACCTTCAAGTCTGGCCCTGGAATGATCAACAATAATTCTATCAATAAGTGTTTCATTTTGCATAACTCCTATCACTCACTTGATGAAGTTCTGGATAAATATTCTCAACGCTCTAATAAGAGCCAAACTAGAAGAAAGAAGATAATGATGAAATTTCAGTTTTAGATGTGGGAGGAAATCCTCAGAGAATTATTCCACGTAAAACCCATGCATACAGGCAGGGACTGAAAACCCAATCCATGTAGTGCCCTGGTGGGATTGGAACCAGGGTCCCAGAGGTCCATGTAGTGCCCTGGTGGGATTGGAACCAGGGTCCCAGAGGTCCATGTAGTGCCCTGGTGGGATTGGAACCAGGGTCCCAGAGGTCCATGTAGTGCCCTGGTGGGATTGGAACTAGGGTCCCAGAGGTCCATGTAGTGCCCTGGTGGGATTGGAACCAGGGTCCTAGAGGTCCATGTAGTGCCCTGGTGGGATTGGAACCAGGGTCCCAGAGGTCCATGTAGTGCCCTGGTGGGATTGGAACCAGGGTCCCAGAGGTCCATGTAGTGCCCTGGTGGGATTGGAACCAGGGGCCCAGAGGTCCATGTAGTGCCCTGGTGGGATTGGAACCAGGGTCCTAGAGGTCCATGTAGTGCCCTGGTGGGATTGGAATCAGGGTCCCAGAGGTCCATGTAGTGCCCTGGTGGGATTGGAACCAGGGTCCCAGAGGTGGAAGGCGAGGCAAGACACCACTACACCAACCTGACCTTAGTTGAAGCTTCTTCAAGCCTAATAATAAATAGAACTTCTGTAGCGCCGTACATCTAAAGCAATTAATTCAATAAACACACCCACTCAGAGAAAAGGATGTATGCTTTCAAAGTTTTTTGGGAAATACTGTAATGGACCTTCCCTTTATTGTGACCAAAACGTCATTAACGAAGAGTCGCTATAAAAGCAAGCAGCAAAGTAATCAGACAGATACACCTTGGCCCTTTGTGGCTGAGTCAATAACAAATTCTGATATTACCAACTAGGCCAACCTTTGCAGGATTTCCAAAACTATTTGGGTTTTCGCATTGAAAGCCATCAGCAGTTACCCAAGCTAAAAGTGATAATTCTCTTGGCCTTTGTTTGATATTAACAAAACTCACCTGTCAATAGCCTGGAATCCATCCCTGAGCTGTGGGTTTGACCTTAAGGCAATGATGGGTAATGTGCTTGAAGATAACGGCACCTTGTTAATACCTCTGTCCTTCAGGCTAGCCTTCTTTGTCATAGAGTCTTGGGCGTGTGAGTCCCCTGCTCCAGACATGTGTGTTGAGAGTAGCGTTTGAGACGGGTAGGGTTCAGGACCTTGTGGTGAGCGTGGTGGTTTTTTGCCTTGGAGTCGATGCCTTTGCGTCAAGTCACGCCAGTGAGTTGCACAACGTCTAACAACATGGAAGACCTTGTATGCACTCTGTAAGAGAAAGCACAATGTCAAATGGTTAGATCTTCATCTGTAATGCTTCTAAAGTTGGGCTCACTCTTAACCATAGCCTGGCATACATTATCTTGTAAAAAACACAACGGGCTAGAAAACACCACTTCTCAACTTGCTCTTTTGGCTATTTAAAACAGCACAACTTACTTGTTTTACATGCCAATATTTCTTTCTTTTCAGAAGTGGACAATAAATGTTAAACTGTTTTAATTTATTTTAAAATGTGAATGTAACTTCTTCTAACAATTATAGTGTTTGTAATTGTTTCCAAGCAGATACATTTATGACACTACACGTTTAACATTTGGGCTACTAAAACTTCCTGGAGGCAAGTAAAACAGTTTACTAGCCCTGTGGGCTCCTTTTCATAAAGCTTCTGCACAAGGTCTCCCTCAAAGGTTCTTAAGAAAATCAGAGAAAAGATTACATGTCAGCCACAAGCAAAGTTAACTTCATCAAATAATCTGACACAATCAATGTACTTCTATTCAATAATGAGGTTAAGTCCAGAGTTTTGTAAAGAACTGCGTGTGATCTGGAACAACTTTTAACAAGTAAGAATGTAATGTTTGCATGGTGGGAGTATAATCAGTTAAGGTTTGCAGTGGCACCATGTGCTAATCTAATTTGAGTAGTGTTTGCTCTGAGAGAGAGAGCCGTGGTTGACAACGAGATGTTTCAATCAGTATGCTCTGATCATCTTCAGAAGGCTGGTCAGCGCATACTGATCGATACGTTGAGCTGTCAACCACTGACTCTCTTTAAAACCAACGGTACTTAAAAGAGATTTACACATGGCGCTACCTCATCCTAACTTATAAACCAGTTCATCCAAAGTAGGAGACACCTAATCACTGTTTCTCTCTCTCAGTTTCTTCATTTTAATTTAGATCTTTTTGATAACTCTATCTACCTGCGCCTGGTGTTCAGCAGCAACTCTTGACCTCTGTTCAGCCAAGTAGCTCCCAACTCTAGTCCATTGGCTCACACCTTCCTGCAGCATGTACTGCCTTCGCTGCTCCAGCGCAGCAGCGATGCGTCGCTTCTTGCGCTGTCTATCTGCTGCGTACAACACCCATGCGTCTAGTACCCTTCTCTGTAGGACCACACTCCATTGCCACAGTGCCATGATGGTCTTAGTCTGGTCCTCCTTGGATTTATGGAACTAGGTAAGAATACACAAACGCGGTGAATTTAAAGCTTACAAGTGAAGATAATGTGTTTGTTGTGCTTAAAACAAAAACAACTATGAGAGATCTCCTACCATCACAAGATGGACGGCCACTTCAAGGTGAGGTCTACACTAAAAGTGATTTGAGCTATCGACCAAAATCAACTGCCACTAGGGGCACCATGCACCTACTCCTTGGGCTGAAACAGGGTTACCCCCTTCATAGTCTGTAAGGATGTAGGTTTGGGTAGCAATCACTAGGAACCACCTACTCCTGGGGCTGAAACAGGGTTACCCCCTTCACATCTATAAGGATATAGGCTTGGGTATCATCCACTAGAAGCCACCTACTCCTGGGCTGAAACAGGGTTACCCCCTTCATAGTCTGTAAGGATGTAGGTTTGGGTATCATCCACTAGGAGCCACCTACTCCTAGGGCTGAAACAGGGTTACCCCCTTCATAGTCTGTAAGGATGTAGGCTTGGGTATCATCCACTAGGAGCCCGCTACTCCTTGGGCTGAAACAGGGTTACCCCCTTCATAGTCCCTAAGGATGTAGGCTTGGGTATCATCCACTAGGAGTGCAGAATGCACTACCTTCCCAACTTAAAGCTATTGGAAATACAAACTAAATTTAAAGAGGAAAACAAACTATAGCATAAACTAAGTTACCTGTGCCCTCCATAGAAGGAAAAACTTGGCTGACAATCTGGTGTTATGAAGCCACATGCTTTGTCTCTTCATCAACTGTAATCATAAAATTAAAAAAAATATCATAAGGCTTGACATAAAATGAAAATACACAACTAGGAAAAACTGGTCCTGATTTCACAAAGAGCTAAAATAAGATTAATCTTAACTGTGAATCAATCTGAATTGCTAAGCAAAGTGTGATGTCACAATATAAATCATTATGGCAACATTTACAACCCATCTCAAGATGAATCTTAGGCCCTTTTTTTGAAACCACGGCTTCGGCTCCAGATTTGGCTCAGGCTCGATTGGCCCCTCGGTTGTTTTGAAAATCGCATGTGCTTTGCGTATACGCTCAGGGCTTCAGACGTCAGAACGGAGCATGAAGCCGAATCCAAAACCAAAGCCGTGGATGCGAAAAGGGCCAAAGTGCTTTATAGAATGGATCCCTGAACCTGTGAAATCAAACCTATTTGAAAGACTATTACTTTACCTGTTGATGAATCTGCTGTTTTTTAAAGGAACACCAGCTCAGGATAGATTTCTTCAGTAGAGTCCTCTGATGATGCTTGATGGCACGGTCTAGTTTCACACTCTCTGTCACTGAGTTAGCATAAGATGATTGCCAGACGGTGAGCAGGCGTCTCAATTTACCTGGGAAGGTAACAAGATCAGGAAACGAGAGAGTTTGAAAGGTGTAGCGCTGTAGTGATTTGAACAAAGCTCAACCAATATCACAGCTAACCTAGTCAAGAATGTTTGACATAAGATTGTTCATGTTAAAGGCAGAGTAAACTTTTGGTAAATGTTAAAGACAATTATTTAGAGCGGAATCGGTCATCGAAGCTGCAAGAAAATAATGAAAGAGAAAAAAAAACCTTGTTGCACAAAATTGTGTTTTCAGCAACCTGCGGAAAACATCTTGCCTGAAGCCCTTTTCAATGTTCAAACTTTCTCTCTAAAACTACATTACTTCAAAGGGTGTCATTTCTAACAATGTTTTATATAATCGTCAGCCCCAGTGCTCTTTTTTATGGTAGTACATTTTGTGAGTAATTTCGGAGTAAATGGACAATGAAGTAACAAATGGATGGGAAGACAGTTAAAGTCGATTGTATGGATCCTTGATCATACCTGCGTTTAGTTTGTCTTGTATCCTACATAGCTCTTGAGTTTTATTCCTCCTTGAATATGAATGAATGACACTGTACTGACGCCATGATAGTAAGACCTACAACACAAAAACAAAATGAGATTAATAGTCATTGAAATCATTGGGGATCAATTACATAGCTGTGCTTAAACAGGGAATACCAGCCATGCTTACATCAAGCGTATTTCACAGTTTAGCAGTTTAACAAAATGAGATTAATAGTCATTGAAATCATTGGGACTCAATTACATAGCTGTGCTTAAACAGGGAATACCAGCTACTTACATCAAGCGTATTTCACAGTTTAGCAGTTTAACAAAATGAGATTAATAGTCATTGAAATCATTGGGACTCAATTACATAGCTGTGCTTAAACAGGGAATACCAGCCACGCTTACATCAAGCGTATTTTACAGCTTAGCAAGGATGTTTTGCTTGTGGGCAAGCATGTAAGTCGCGGCCATGTTACAAGGCATTCGTCGCCTGCACAGCTAACACAGAAATTTGGCACTTGCCCAGCTAAGAAAGGTGATCTCATGTGCAGAATTAGGCAGTAAGCAGAGCATTACTATTGGCCCAGATTAGTGGTGACAACAACATAAGAGATATCTATCTACAGAAAACCCATAAAACAGTCACAGGCTTTACAAAAAAAATGTATTAATAATCAAAATTTTAGATTGAAAAAACAAAAATTTTACTAGAGTGAGATTTGAACCAATAACCTCGGGATATTGTGCCGACGCTCTACCAACTCAGCTATTTAGCCCTATATAAGCCCAAATCTCTCGATTTGTCTCTGTATCTTTGTTCTGGTTGATAGTCAGAAGCCATACACCCATTAACTGCTGTGTAGCCAGGGATCACAACTAATTTTACGATCCAACCGACTTATTTCAGATATCAAATAGTAAACCACAAAAAAAACTGACTAGGAACAAATTGTTTAATTTACCCACTCAGTTTCCTGTGGTTGATATCTAATAAGAACAATGATGCATTTTGTAATGCGTCAAATTAAGCCAAAAGTACCATGGTCACTCAGCAACGACACTCCATTTAAGTTTACTCTGAGAATAGTTGCTATATCGGATTATTATCTATCAAGTGAAACCTAATCTTACCTTAGTCTTTAAAGACCTCATCAAGTAAGAGTCAGCTTCCTCTTCAAGATGTCTCAGTCTTGCCTGGTCTAATGCATTCCACTGCCACTCGGTCAAGGCCAATCTGAAACAATAGTTGCCATAAGTTGTGTTTGAAGCTTTGCATGGTGTGAAAAGTAAGATTTAAGTATAATTTTATAAATAGTCAACTTGTGGGTACAACCAAGTACTGAATCTCTTTTTTTGGAGCGTTGGCTCTGAAAAGAGCTGGTGTGGTCTTGAGGTGTTAACAGTTTACTCTGCTCGTTTTTAGGGCAAAAAAAAGACGAGCAGAGTATACATTTCGAATTGTCAAAACCACTCCTACATAAGAGATTTAATGCAAGGTTGTGTCCGCACGTTTACTATTATTTTTTGGGGGGTGGGGGTCTGGACAAGTATCAGCTATGTCGAGTTGAACGGAACAAGTTAAACAGTCAAGACTTTTTTTACATACTTCTTCATGAAAATGGAGCAATAAATAAAATCGTCCAGAATGAAGACATACCTGAGTCTTTCTTGGTCTTTACAATGCTTTCTCAGCGCCACTTCTCTCTCAATCTTCTGCATATGTTGATGATACATCTGAAATTGAAAAGAAACACCACCAAACCACATATTAAACAATATTATGCCATTTGTGCGACATAAAGGAGTGCTTGTGGCAGTACAGATGGAGATTAAGTCACATAATGACCTTGGTGTACTCACCATTCTTGGAATCCGAATGGCTTCGTGCCATTCCTAGCCACCAATGACACGCACCTCAGGCATTATCCTACACTACATTGGTCTAACACTGTTTACATGTAAATGATAGAAGCAGGGTGACCAAATAAAACTGTATGAGCTAAGCAGCTAAGGATCCATATACTAACCTTGAAGGCTCTAAGACCTTTCTGAAGCAAGTGTTTATGTCTTTGAGCTCAGCAGCTAAGGATCCATATACTAACCTTGAAGGCTCTAAGACCTTTCTGAAGCAAATAATACTGTATGAGCTAAGCAGCTAAGGATCCATATACTAACCTTGAAGGCTCTAAGACCTTTCTCAAGCAAGTGTTTATGTCTGTGATTGAGTGCCTTCTTTGTCTTCTCTGCCTTCCTGCGACACTGGGAAACATACTGCAATCAAAGACAGTTTAAACTAGTTTTAGCCGAATTAGGCCTCTTAAAGTGCGATAGAATATTATGAGCCCTTTTCAATAGACCCTAAGCATTTCTAAAACCATCTCAACTCACTATGAGTATGCAGCATCGGCAACCAATGGGTGCAACAGTCGCTAGCCTCGCAAGACCCCATCGCTTGAGCACAACATTTGAAACAAGCCTGACAGTTAGTTTCGCTAGAATGCTTGGCCACAACTGAAACCTTACAAAAAGTAATGGTTGAACATCAGAAATGATTGTAAACTAATAAGTTCTTGTAAACTAATAAGTTCTTGTTGTCCAACTGCATAATCCAAATAGGGCGTCTAAAGACTGACTCAAAGTCGTTAGGTCAAAATTCGAAAGACAAAAATAACCATAATCCAACAAACAATAGAGTTAAATAAATACCTTTGTCCATGCTGTCCATATCTTGTGAATGCGTGTATTGTAGTTGTGACTCAATGCTCGCTGATTCTGAATACGCCTATATCAATGAGACAATGGAAAGAAAGGACAACAAGTAATCTTTAGCACAGCCTGGCTACCATGCAGTGTATCCATACCTATTATCATTAACCACTGGAAGAGAAGCACTCAAACACAACACTGCTTGGCTACCAATAAGTACTGCTCTGCAACCACTCTTGTCATGCTTGTTGCCAACTTTGGAGTGTCAAAATTAAAGTATTTTGACACTTCTGCGCATTCTTAGAGCTACCTTAACAATGAAAATTGTTCTAATATATATATGCTGCCACCTGTTTCCCATTGGATCATTGTAAAAAGCAAGATATGACAAAACAGGTTGTGTACAAACATTTGTTTTATGAATTCTTGAAGCTTACAAAAGTTCTCCCAGATGATAGCATAAACTCACCTAGTGTGGCACCCCGTAGTAAACTCCTTCCAGTGTGACAATGCTAACATACACAGTTGTCCATCATAATGCTCCATAGCCATCGCCTTCAAAATCAAAATCAAATCAAGAATTTGTCAGTCCAATCTAAGATTCCGAGAACCCATTTTACATTCTGCATTGTTGTCTTTATTAAACAAATCCAAAGAAACTTACAGGGACCAATTTCATGACTGTGCTTAACATGCTTAAGCAAAGAATCGGCGCTTGCGGAAGCAGGGAATTCTGCGCTTACATCATGCATATTGCACAGGCTAGCAGGGAATTCTGCGCTTACATCATGCATATTGCACAGGCTAGCAGGGAATTCTGCGCTTACATCATGCATATTGCACAGGCTAGCAGGGAATTCTGCGCTTACATCATGCATATTGCACAGGCTAGCAGGGAATTCTGCGCTTACATCATGCATATTGCACAGGCTAGCAGGGAATTTTAGCATTCAGCACAATTTCTTCGCTTGCTCAGTAAGCACAGTAAACGGAGAATGGTGATCGTATTTGCACAAATTTGTGGTAAGCAGAGCAATGAAATTAGGCCCAGGTCTATATCATATCACACTCCATGTGTACAAATGACAAACATGAATAATGGTTTTCATTACTTATAATGGCACCAGACCAATTCCTTTTCCATTAATCAGCAAAACAAATCACCTCTTTTTCCTCCATCAGCTGTTTGATTCTTGTCCGTTGACGCCATGTTTGAAGCATCCTTGTTCCCATGGTGTTCTCATAGTGCAAGACAGCCTGTTCAAATATATAAGAAACGTTTATTAACATCATTGTTAACATTAAGAATAACATGTTCCTCTTTAAAATGATACCACATTTGCAACAAAGACATGTTGCTGAAATTGGCTACATGAATGACAATGAGGCAAAGTTACAAATCAAATGTGCCAAAATTACTGTTATCTTTACTAAACAGTCAATAGGTAATGATCAATAATCAAACCGGTCAAGCTTCAGAACCATGAATGGTTTACACAAAGATTTGCACTAGTGAGAACACTACACACAATTACCCCCCATCTCATGAAAAACACCTTGTTTGGGTATTTGCAAGACTTGTTTCTGAACTTCTTGTCTCAATATAAAGTGGATTAAGATCAGTCATTTGCCTTTAACACAAAATTGCTAATTTTTGTACATTTGTTCTGTGACTTCTGTCTCTTTCTCACTCATGTGGCTAAGTCCAGCAACATGTCAATCTCTTAATACAAAGAGAGTAATAAATAATACAAATATACTTGATTGAAAAAGGTTTCCCAACTTCTTGTGAGCAGTTTATAAATAACATTTAGAAAGCTCCTCCATTAGTGGTTTTCAAACTGTTGCTCATAAGATTTACCAACAAAAATGTTAACCCATGATCAGGGCTTTGCATACATACATACTGTTCCGTTAGTAATGTTTCATAGACGAACAGAAGTATGCACTCTTTTAGTTACATGCCTTTGTCCCGGCCCAATTCCAGTGAATCACAACAGAAACTCAAAATGTAGAATCATTTAACAAGACAAAGCACACAAGAACTTCTCCTCTCTACTCACTTACCATTCTCTGCATCATAGTTTCATCTTGATGCATCTGGAAGACGTGACACCATCTCACAAAAAAGTAACCAAGCACACACTCCCTGTTAAAAAAAACCCATAAAAACAAGGATGAACCAAGTTTATGCATTTTTGGTTTAAACAAGGAGACATTGGCTAGAGCAAGATTAGTAGGTGCGACCTCCGGATAAATGTGCCAGTGTTCCACCTCTGAGCTATCCAACCATAATGCTGACCAGTGTTGGTACAAGGCTTGGGTGCTTCTGATCAGCTCCCCTGAACAAGCATAATTGACAAAATAAGGAGACCACCAACATTTGGGCTACAATAATAATAATAACAATAATTTTTCGATTTATATAGCGCCTAATAACTAACACTTAATTCTCTAAGCGCTTTACATTAGTGCCCTGGTCATAGGGCCAATAACATCCCTTTTTAATGTTTCTCAGCTCCCTTGGGAGTATACAACCTGGGCAACAGTTTATATCGCTCAAAAGGCTTTTTCATTCACAATATCAACCTCTACCCTCGCAGGTACCCATTTATTCCCCTGGGTGAAGAGAAGCAATTATAGTAAAGTATCTTGCTCAAGGACACAAGTGTCACGACCGGGATTCGAACCCACACTCCGGTGAAAACGCACCAGAACTTGAATTTGATGCTCTTAACCACTCGGCCATGACACTCTACAAATCCCAGCCCCGTGGCCCCTTTAAGATACTTGGGCCACCAATACTTTGGCTAGGATTAATCCTATCTCGAGTAAGGACGAGTCCATCTTAACTTAGGATGGGTTCAATGCGTCATGGGCCTTTGGATACGGAATTTAACTCGTCCTAAGTCCTAAGATTAATCCTAACTGAGGAAGAGTTTGGTGAAATCAACGTCTGTCCACTTCTCTGACAATAAACATTCTCTCTCTAGTCCCCGTCCACCGCTTAATGTCGATTGGAACGCAGAAGACCATGCAACAATGAGAAGCAAAGCTTTAAGGGGCCACGGGGGCTGGGATTGTAGACAGCTTAGATACCAGAGTGACTGCATTTCTGTGCTTACATCAATAGAAAAATGTGCATAAGCAAAAGTGTATTTTCTATAAACAATCAAAGAAGATTTGTGTCAGTACCTTTGGAAGCTGACGGCCATGATGATATTTGACCTTTGACCTTGTTGTCTTTGGGTGTAGACTTTCAAGCTATGAAGACACCTCGGCAGAAGACGGGATTGATAGTGGGCCTCTGCAATTGCATACTGTGCCTAGAGAAACAATTCAATTCAGACACTTTGTCAAAGAATGGAGTTTTAATTATTGTGATTCAAATAGTCTTTGAGGGCGTGGTTTATTATTGGTATAAGAAGAATCCTCATCCGTAGCCTCTAGTTTTCCAATAAGCAGAATCTATTAATTCCATCCTGAACTAGTATAGTAGTGCTGCTAACTGCCCCTGCTTATCCATTATGTTCAATGACCCAAGTAATGACAATGTAAACACACTTGCTCACTCAAAAGGATGCATAGTTTCAGAGTTTTGGTGACCAAACTCGTAAGTTCTTTTATGGAGCTGTCCCGAAATGACTTAGGGATCAGGTTGGTTGAGTGGTTTCTTTCCCCTCTGTTAGCACTGTTGGGGGATATTTGCTGTGCATAATCATCAAACAAATTCTAACACATGTACATATACTCAATATGACAAATAATAACTGCTACCTGTCTTCTTCGACGCCATAGAGTGTAGTTCTTCCAGTCTTGCACAGCTTTCTTCAGAACTCGGGTTCTGTTTGCACAAATAAGATTTACTGTCTCAACAACAACCTTTGTGTTTAGCTGATGTAATCTTTGCATCAGTGAGGAAGAACAATATCATTTGGTTTCTTCCCAATATAATGAGGAAGGTTGGGGGTTCGAATCCCATCCGAGGTGACTGCAGATGTTTTTGCCACAGGACTTGGAAAGCACTGCATACACGATGGTCATCATTCAATGAAAGTAAGTAATTGATAATAGTGTTGAAATAAATGTGATAACCTCTCTAAAGCTGGAGAGGATTTAAAAGGTACTTGTTGAATAACTTAACGTTTCGATCAGTATGCTCTGATGGTCTTCATTGGAATGCGTTTCATCATTATAGTGTCACAACAAACATATGTTTCAAGATTGTTATCCGATTGTAATTTACACTATGTTGGCTCAAATCTTGGGCCTGTTAATTCACGCCATTTGTGTCCTACATCAAGGCACAATTGCTTCTCTCCAAACAGTAGTACAAATGGGTACTGGCGAGAGTTGGGGAGTAAGCTGCAATGGACTTGCATCCTGTCCAAGGGAAATAGAAATATTCTCAGTCATTTAATGCCAAGGAAACCGGGTATAAACACCCGCCTGGTAAGCCATATTGGCTCCAGACAGACTTGGCTTGACTCTCAGTAGTCATAAATGCTAGCTTTAAATGTTACCTACCTGAAGATGTTTCTAGCGTGACGAGACAAAGAGAAGAGACTGAGCTCTTCCTTCTCTTCACATCTTTGGATCCATCTCTGAAGGGCATGGCACTGCAACTAAAGTAACAACGGAAACAGATTCATGACTCACAAGAATCAAATATAATATCTATAAACCGTGGGAAGCTTTCATGTCTAGGGAACAATGCAAACCTTTGTTGAATCTTTCTTAAATTAGAAGGTGTTGGGCACAAAAGGCATTTGAAATGTTTGCATTTTCGGCAAACTGTCTGAAGGAGACTTTTGCATTTGTTAGTCAACTTAATTGGTTGGACAAACTTATTGAACCCAGTAACACACCATGTTCAACAGACAGAACATGCCTTGTTGAACAGCAGTAGTAACGACATAAAGCAAACTGTAAGCATGCTAGTCAATATCTAGAGAAAGTCCTTACTGTTCATTACAAGAAATCCTAATTATGGTAAAATGGCGGCTTGACTTACAGAGTGGATCCTGAAGTTGTCAGCTTTGACCTTTCTCCTGCCCTGTAGCCTCTGCTGAACCACAGCCAACTGTAGAGCACCAACACCAAGTATCTAGTCAATGAGAAAACAAGTTCATCAACAAAATTATATTATCTTCTTCTTTTTGTCAGCTATAAGTCACTAAATGTGTAAAGGAAAGAGTTCAGTAGATCTCTGTGCTTAACAGCTGTATAAAATTGCTCCCTCTCTGGTAACACTCACTCTATCCGAGAAGAATTTCTCCCAAAAATAGTATTTTGCTGATTTGTGTTGCCTTGGTTCATCCCATAGTCAAGAAGAATTTCTCCCAAAAATAGTATTTTGCTGATTTGTGTTGCCTTGGTTCATCCCATAGTCAAGAGCATTTCTTGAGTGATAATGTCTTCTTCTGATAACTTGCATATTGTACCCCGTACATGTTCAATTGATCACCTTTTAGTACATGAACAAAATTGTACATTTCGGCACTTTCTAAATACATAAAACAGATTGTACATGTACAACTTTGCCACTGAAAGACTTATTGAAAATGAAAAGCGAGCGTGTGGTTTTGATGATTACCATAAGTTGACGTCTATGATGCTGCTCAGCAAGATGCATCTTCAGCTTCATCTCAGACTTCATTTCAATGTCTTCAGTATTTGTTAGAATTAAGGATATTCATTCTTAAAGAACAGCAAAGAACTGACATACTGGAACGGCAACTAAAAACTCATATACCAAAGCCATTTTCTCTTGCAAGTCAAAATGCCTAAAATAATGTATTCAAAACATGTACTACCAAAACGTTACCCTTCATCGTCGGCATCTATAATTACTCACAGAGGAGGGAGAGAACCAAGCCTGGCAATTCAATCTTGGTATGGTGTTTCTAGATGGTAGATGGGTAGATAAGACACAAGAATTGTTCCCTATACTAACTATTAAGCAATGTATACTCAGTTCCTTCCCGAGTTCTGTGGAAAAATATCAACAGGCAAAATCACTCGGGTGAGATTCAAACCCACAAACTAACATCTAGTGAATGAGTGAAAACTGGCACAATCAGGTCAGCTTGGGCAAGGAGGTGGGTCAGTCCGCAGAGGGTATAAAGGATACATAATCTCCACCTGATGTAGATTCGTCTTAGTCTACTACGATCAGCCATAGCGTTGATTCTATCTCGTTGTTCTGTCATCAGCTTGTGTGTAAACCAACGAGTATGCCAATGGTACCAGCTATGATGCATCAGACTGTCTATGTAATGCTGTGAGGCTTGGTCTGTCAAATAGTTCATATCCAAAAATAAACAAAACAAATAATCTCGCACACTGAGAGGGTCTCACTTACTTGGTACCATGTATAAAACAACATTTGAGGTATAATGGTGTGGATCATTTCTTTCTGCTTATACATCTTTCCAACCATATTCATTTCATAACAAACACTTTTAATTACAGCCTTCATGCCCAACCTAAAGGTTACATAATCCTTTAAGTCTCTGACTAACCTTTATCCTGTCTCCGGTCCCTACAGTGCAAGACGTAAGGTATAAGACCCTGATAGAAGCATCTTGACATCAGTGTCTTCTCATATACTTGTACACTCAGCTGCTCCTTGTAATGCTCCTCACTATGTTCACGCATTGCATCCTTCCATCTATGCCACATCTGGAAATTATTATAGTGAGAAGGTCTTAAATGATTTTGTCCATTCTGAAAATGGAGGACTTCAAATAAAAACTTAAGAGCTGTGTCATCCTGATCCAGGCAAGCATGTGGCTAGACATGGAATAATGAACTTTCCCCAAGTTACTGCTAATTGGTGGATGCGTGCGCTATATAATAATACTCCAATGTAGCTGGGGCTTACACTAAAACAAATTAACCTGGTGCATGTATCAACAAGAGCAGGGTTCCTATACTGCACCACAGCACAATTAAATAGTGCTACATGTTTCTAAAGGAAAAGGGTTTCACACTCAAAACTTAGCTCCACATACTCTACGGGAAAAAACACTGGGTGCTTTAAGACAACCCATTGGTGCGATAAACGACTTTAAGAGCTGTATACTATTATTATTATTGTTGTTCACGCGTTTGAAAGCATTCATGGCAGCCATGGAATATCATAGAAAAGTCTTCAAACAAATCTATAGCATTGTATCCTACCTTTAAAGTGAGATTATGAGCCCAATACTGAATAGCATAGCCTTCTACTTCCTGTCTGTCATGTGTTTCTCGTCTCTGTGCTTTCCATAGTCTCCAAGACTTCACCAGGTACCTCCTTGTCATGTGATCGTCTGCTTTCCGTCTGAGAGAAGCTTTCATTCTGCGACCGTAGACGTAGATTCTCCAAGATTCTAATACTTTAGATTGAAGTATCCCATTGGCTGTTTAAAAAAGATAAAGACGGTAGGTCATAATACAATCTGGACAACTTTATCAGCTTTATCAATACCTGTTTTTATTTCATGATAACATGCCAAACTTAATACAAGAAAGTTGGCTACTGGTTGCCAAATCAGTCCGCGGAATTCTGCGGAAAGACCACAGCCTTGAATGGCTTGGAGGTTTTGACAAGGCGCCTCAATGAGTGACCCCAGTTTAAATCAAATACTTACCATGTACTATAGCTACAGACTCCTTAGCTGCTTTGATTTTTTCCAAGATCACATATTCCTTCCATGCACTCCAAACTTTTTGGCAGATACAATATCTGTACAGAATTAATATATAATCATTATTATTTTTAATCGACATAACGAGTAAGGATCAATCAACCCCTCATTTCCTTTTCAATGCATAAACTCCCTGCTAACCCAGTAAATACACTTGAAGTCAGTGCAGAATCCCTCCTTGCGTAAGCGCTGATTCTTTGCTTACGGTTAGCAGAGCCATGAAATTGGTCCTTGTACAGACCAAACTTTCTCAGCTGGTAGATCTCATTGCATTTAGGACTCAGTGCACTCTTCCAGTGCTTCATTGTGTGGTATAAATAAGGTACTTCTAAAATTCCTGCGAGTAGTTGCGATAGAGAATCTAGGTAAGGTTCAAGGCTTTAATATTGATAAATAAAAACCAAACTTTACCGTCTGTGGTAGTCAGCTCTGATAGTTAGCTTCCACTCCTTTCGACCCGTCCACCACAAATCTGCCCACTCCTTGAAAGCTGAAGTAAGTAACCTCTTCCTGTAATGTTGTCTGAGCATAAAATAGGATGAAACAGTGTTTGAAGACTGGATAAATATCTGGTCAAAAGAGAACACTGATGGTAGAAGATGGTGAAGTAGAGAATTTGTTATTAATTCTGTATTGTGACTTTGAGTACACCTTATTGTTCAGACGAGTATTGGGTACGAACCTCAAGTGCAAGTATTTTGTTACCCGAGTACAAAACAAGTATAAGTACCACAAAACAGTACTCCCTTAGTACTTAAGTACGAGTACCGAGTACCGAGTACAGAGTACTAAGTACGGGTACTACAACACTGTAGTGTCCTTAGAGGGAAGGTTAATGTATACATTTGGTAATCACTCCTAAACTTAATGGCAATCAAAACTTACTTGGTTAAACGTACAGTCAGCTTTCGATACAATAAAGCATTTTGAGAATCATTTCTTTTTTCGGAAAAAGACATCAGTGTATTTCCCCAAAAATTTAATCAGAGATCAGTTTTTTGTCAGGAACCTTGCAGTCCGAAGTGCCAAAAAACGGGGACTGGAGCAATCCTGTGACACAATAATAACAATTGAATTTAGTACCTTACAACCGATAGACGAATGCGGCCAAATGCAGTAGCAATCCATAGATGCAGGTATTTTCTTGCAAGATGTCTGCAAATGGAAAAAGGATGTCACTGTTAATTCTACATAGACCATTATTATTTGTGCAATATGAATTATAGTACCGCAATAAGGGCAGGAACTTTTTCATGTATTCAGAGGCGATTTTCATTTTGCAAAGAACACTCTTTCCACTGAAAAATCTTCAAGTTCATTGGAAATTTCTGATGGAGCAACTGTGCCGAGACCAGGACCCAACTTTCTAGAGCTAATTAAGCAGAGAGTATTAATCAACAAAATCCTTTGTGAGTTTCACGCTGGGGAAAGCGTTTACAGTTTGGTTTTAATTACTAGGTGAAAGTAAAGATTAGGAAAATACATCAGGGGTGTCAGAACAAAGGGGCAGCAAAACATAGGTGTGTACCCTCCCCAATCCATCTTTCCAGCAAAGCCACTAAATGTTCCTGAGTTACACTCTTACCTAATTCTTAATTCCTTCAGACGACCTCCCATATTCCATGTGTAGCCTGGTCTTGCTCTTGGTTTGCTTACACAATGTACATTTTTTCGTTTGGATGTAACCAGAGGTGACGCAGACTGGGTCCTTCTCTGGGGGTTGGTCGGCGGATGAAGGTGTCTTTGGGGAGATGCTTTTACTTTGACTTGAGACGACGGGACTGGAATTCGAGATGCATTTGACATGCCTAAAGGCTTCAACCTGTTCAGGAAAATAATATGCCAAATAATAATACTGTGATTGGAAAGAACTTGATTTATATGAAACAATCAACATTTCAAATTTTAATTAAGCTTTGATAAAAAGTTTGTCTTTTAAAACCAGTTTACTATATAAAATACTGATAATTTATAGGTGGAGACCCTACCAGCTGCAGTGTACTTTACATTAAAAATGGTGCTCAAACTCAAAGCACTTGGAATTCAACAAAGAGAGACACTTTCTTTTAAAGACAAGCTAAATGACCCTCATCCCATGTTAGCATTACAAACTAGTCTCAAAACAATAACCATGAATTTACATGAAACTTGGCCATAATGACCGTGGCGTTCACCCCGTTGCGTTGTTCACCATGTCCAGCTGGTGTGGCCAAGCCATGAGTTTACAACTTGGCCACACTGACTGGGGCGGGTCCAGTGGTGGGGCGGGTCCAGTGGTGGGGCGGGTCCAGTGGTGGGGCGAGTTCAGTGGTGGGGCGGGTCCAGTGGTGGGGCGGGTTTAGTGGTGGGGCGGGTGCAGTGGTGGGGCGGGTGCAGTGGTGGGGCGGGTTCAGTGGTGGGGCTTAAGTTAGTTAGTTGACCCATGGAGTATGGAGCATGGAGGAAGATAGCCCTGGTAGGACGTCAGTCAGTGCCACTGCACCGACGGGATAACTTTCCGTATGGCGCCACCATTTCACGCATTTTTACAAAAAGGGATATCTCATTGAGGTAAATTAGATACTATATTATTTCATATCGAATGAAAAAGTGGTGGTGCCATACGGAAACTTTTCCAAATACTTATAAATCATGAAGTTATATACCTTATATAAACTTAAATAGGGCCTATAATGAAAAATAGGACTACTTCACGGGTTGTTCTAAAACCCCCTCGACCCCCTCGACCATCGACTTTTGTGCGATCTTTTTTTTCTGGACACCGAAATTGCCACAGTTCACAACCTCAGCCAATCACGCACACAATTTTGTATGCACGGTCGACTACCATGCCTCGCACATCACAACAACACAGCGTACGAGACATACCATACACACATAGTATGCACGAAGCAAACTTCGCGTGATTGGCTGCTGATATCGGGCCTGTGGCAATTGTGATGTACAAATAAAAAAACGCGGTATTTCCACGTGTATCTCTTTGCCGATCCGAGATTATTATCCAACTGGAAACCTGCGTGTACCGTCCGAGTACGATTACGGCCAACTCATTACGTGATGATCAGGCCGACCCATTTCCGGCCGATCGCTCCCGTCCTGGGGCCAATTTCATAGAGCTGCTTAAGGTAATCTGATTTTACTAAGCGAGGATTTTTTTGCTTAAGCAAAACTTTGTGCTTAAGCAGCTCTATGAAATTGAGCCCTGTGCACTTTTCCTCCATGGTACTACGTACTAGCCTCAAGGTTGTAGACCCGATCGACCAAATGGCCATACGGACGTGTTTGGGGTCCCCAATCGGTGTGCACGTCGTGCGGAAGCGGAGAGTAAATACTCCCACTTCTGTGTGAATGATGCAGATAAATATAACTGCAGTCTCAGACTTGTCTAGTCGTGGAAGGAAGTTGCGTCCCGGATCACACACTGTGAATTCTAAATCGGGGACTTAATGCTTACTCGGCCGTAAAGCGACATTTTATGAATTTGGAATTGGGACATTCTTCGAACATGGGGCGGACGTCGAGGGGTCGTGGGTCGTGGTGGTCGAGGGGGTTTTAGAACAACCCCTACTTCAGTCTTCACTTGCATTTTGATTTTTTCGTAGTTCCTCTCGGGCATGCCGCCCCCAACCACTCCTTCACTTGGCACTTCCCTTCTACTACTTGTAACGTCTCTTTGTGCAACGAGTTTCATCTTGTCTGCCTTGATTTGTAACGTAACATGAAGTTCCTGCAACACAGCCTGCTTGGCTCTCGCCCGCAAGCCGGTGTCATTCCTTGCGGAGAAACCGTCCGCTTTCTGCAGACTGCTCTTCCAAGGTGAAGTCGATGACTGCATCTTGGTTTAGCTCTATCAGATATACACAGGTCCTTCTTCTACACACACGACCAAACCACTATTGTAAAAACACCGGTTGATAATTGTAAAGGTGTTTTTTAAGTGACATTCCTTTGGCTTTCTCGATGTTTTTAGTATTGTGTTTACGCGCCAGCCATTTTGGATATTTGTCATTCACCTCTTTCAACACTTCGAATAGTTATACAACCCATTTGGTAGCCTTTATAAACTTTTCTTCATTTGATTTATATTAAATAAATATTAACCACTTTTAATATTTAATAAAACAAAGTTGGTATAAAACAAAATAATTATGGTGTATTTGCAATAATTCACAATGATTCTCGAAAACTAGGCTTGTTTTGAGTTTTAATAAACTTAAAATTAAGTCTCTTCATTATTTCAATATGTCTTTTGTAAGTGATACATTTGGAATGACGGTGATTGAGATTAGAATGTGTTTTTATGAAATGGGAAAAAATATTCCAACCCAGTTTCAAGAAAGTTTCCTTCCAAATATGCTGTGCATTGGAGAGAAAGTAATTTTCTAACCTGTAATTTATTAGTAAAAATTATACAAGTTTAATTATGTACATTTCCCAGACGTGTACATAGCGATTCTGTGCGGTCATCGCTGTTTTGTTTGAGAGGCAGACTAAAATCACATGACTTGCTTTCCTTGTACCCACTATATTCGAGTGTTTCCAATTTTGCTCGATCCCATGTACTTTTTTCACCATTGAATATCGTCATTTCCGCGATAAGGGAGGTCAGGATCGAGGTGTGAGCTAGCTTTAGCTCAGTCAGAAATCATCAGCGATCGTACGCTGTTGAAGGTGGATATTTTCCTTAACATTTCGGCTTGTTATTTGTCGTGAATATCTAAAATTGTAAGGATGGTGGCCGCCTGGGTTACTGCGGCTATTGTGACGGGAGTATGGGCATTTGTTGGTATTGTTCTTCCATTTGTTGTACCGAGGAAACGAGCAGATAGAGGGTAAGTTTTTGACAACGATCCAATCCATTCGATTTTCCGATCCTCCATTCCCGAATCCATTTTGCAATGGGATGACACATTTTCACCGAATTAGGCTCTGTTGTTTATTAATTATTGTTTGTTCATTAAATGTTTCAATTTAAGTAATCGGACTAGGGTTGCAATAAACTAGATTATATAGTTTGGTCTCTCTGAGTCTGACATTGTAAGCCGTATGCTGGTAGTCTGATGCATGCAACGCTGGTTCTACTTCTTATTTTCTTGTCATGATCATGATGATAAACAGTTCAATGGTATACACACTGCTTACGAGTCAATAGCGTAACGAACCTCATACTGAAGCAGTACTTCTAGAAACTATAAGGCTCCCCCGAAAGGTGTGGCAATCATAACTTTTGGTTTACCGGAGGATGGAGGGTTATGATGAGCACAACTAAATATTTAGCATTCATATCAATACAATGATCATCAACATGTTCATGTCTTGGCATTTTTTTGTTTTAATCTTTAATTATCTCTATCCATATATGTTTCATTTTATTTGCAGAATTATTCAACTCATGTTAACTCTAACTGCAGTATGCTGCTATTTATTGTAAGTACATGGACCAACATTAACCCTACCCTAACCAGCTGTCAATTTCACCAAACTCTTCCTAACTTGGGATTTATCTTGGGACTTAGGCCGAATTAAGTTCCATATTTATTTAGATGTCAGGACGCATTGAACCCATCCTAAGTTAGGACAGGTAACTTGTCCTAACTCGAGATAGGATTAATCCTAGCGTTTCGTAAAATCGGTTGACTGGTGTTTTAGGTGCTACAATGCAAAAGGGATTGATTGATAGTCAGACATTTAACTGTCTTGACTACAAATTTGGGGATGGGGGAAAATTTACCTCCTGACCCGCGTAAATTGAAATGGAAGGGTGCTAAGCAACACATTTTTTACATTGGCTTACCAACTTAAGGCTTAAGGACATAACAGTCAGACCTCTCTCTTTTTATTAAATTAGTTGCAAAGGCAACCTGGGAGAATGACCAAGATACAAGATGGTTTAGTATGATAAGGCCAATGGCAATTTGGCGAATAGTAATGTGTGGAATTGTAATATAATAAAATATTTGGTTTGGGATTTGGTTTTGTTTTGAATCAGAGGAAACACTACAACGAGTGAATGAATCAGTGGAGGTCAGCTTCCTGCGCTTCCTGTTGTATCATCATAGTTGTATATAGACAGATGGCTCATAGGAAACTGGATTGTTTTATTGTTCATCCGATCAGGGTGGTAGCCAGAACTTAAGAAAAAGGCTTTTCAAGATTGGTTGTGAATTTGCAGTACTTTGGACCTTGAAAGGGAGTGTGTGAACCAAGCGTACGTGAATATAACAAGAATAAGGAGCTGGTTCACAGTCATAACAGAGTGTGCAAATGCTGGCCTTGAATTAAACCATGGTCACCCTCATCATTTGCCTTCCAAAACAAATTGAGATTTTCCTCATAGAGGTGTCCTTTACCATATCATATCAATCTTGCCATATTTATTGATGTGTTTATTTGTTTGTTTTGCAGTTGGTTATGTGCATTCCTGATGCAACTCAACCCCCTTTTTGGACCACAACTGAGCTCCAAAGTCATTAAAGCACTTTTTTATGAATGGGATGTAAGTTACGGTTCATTTCATATTTTTAAAAGATACAAACGTACATGTATGATGTTCTGACAGTGTATAGTACGTTGTAGCAGTCTGCATTCTGGTGATATGCAAAATAGTTCATAAAAACAGGGCTTTAGCCGCAGTTTGATAAGGGTTTTTAAATTTACTCTATAAAAAGAATGGGAAATTCAAATTGATGACTTTCAATTTATATTACCCTTAGTTTGTGCTGTGTTATCATTTGGCCTTTGAGAAAACCTCTACTGCCATTAAAATGTCAGGCCATTGAGTTGACTATACATACATCATTTATACCCTACAATATATGAAGGTAATTTGGGTTTGTGAGCAGTTTGCAACACCTTCTGTTTTGCCACCTAAGATTTCACACATAAGTAAAATGGGTGCCAATATTATTGTTGATTGTTCAATCGTTCTGGTAATGATACCAAGATAACCTCAGAAGTGAGTAGGCCTGAAAATAATTGTGTAGAGAAGACAGATTGGGAAAATATCAGGTATATCAGTATAACATGTATCAAAAATAAAAGATGGGGGCTTCAAACTGGGGTCTACTTATGTGAAAGGCAAGGCAATATAGGCCTACCACAGAGCCAACCCAAACCCCAAACCATTCCAAAGATGCAGTGCACCCCCCATGGCCGACACCATGGTGAAAAGCTGTTGGGTAGACTGCCCTCTTGTGTTAGAAGACACAGGGAACTTTGCTCTACTTCAAAATTTGGCACTGACCGTGCACAAAATGTAAATCTGTTTTTCACCCAACCGCAGAGTTTAGAATTAATATGTTGCCATGCAATAGACCGGTATGCAATATAAAACAAAAGAGAGCTTAGACATCATTTCAAGATGTTTTATTACTTGATCCATTTTGAAACTTTTCAAAGAAACCAAAATATGATCCTGGTTTTGTTTTAATTAGTTTTTGTTTTCTTTATGCAGAATGCAGAAATTCCTGAAGATCCGGAGAATTAAAAACCTTAACTTCAGCCAGTCATCTCTTCCCAACCCCCCCTCCCCCCCCCCAGTCTGCAAAATGCGGGTTATTTCTCTTCACTTGCAAAGGACCATTACTATGCCGGTGCATGGGGGTTTGTTCCCCCACAGGAGTCAGAAAGCAGTTCTTCATGATACGTTAGTGATTGAATAGACCCCTTGTATGTTATGTCACATGCTCAAGAAGCCCCCTCACTGGGGTCTAAAGCGCCCTCACTTGGGTCAAAGGAGGCAAATCAAAGGAGGCAAATGATTGGACGATAGCTGTTCTAGGAGCCCAGTGTCACTGTAGCGTTTGACATTATGCAAGGGATCTATATATTACATTCTATTACTCTGTCTCCTTCATGCAAGACTTGTGTCATGTCAAGGTACATGTATTATACAGGATTAGTAGAGATTACAAAATAGTCGCATACAGTCTTCATGTTTGTGTGATCAACCATAAACATGAAATAACAAACCTGTCAGAATTTGGGCTTAATCCGTATTGTGGGGCAGGAGAAAATAGGTCATTATTAGTAATCTTTCAAACTATTCCTTTCCAATTCTGTATAATTATTGAAGTACAAGTTATTCAAATGCAAAGGAGAAGGGCCTAATTTAACATTGAAAAATATTGCTTATCAAGCATCGCTAAGCGTAAGTAAACTTGAAATCTGTCACATGACACAGGATTTGTATCTCATTAAGTTTTTAATGATGCGGTATTAAACATTATCAATTGCATGTGTTGGTTTTCTTAATGTTAGGATATGTCTATCTCATTTATCTCATTAATTGTACTGTTTTGTTGACTGGTTAATCTTGTATTGGCTCATAAATGTATAGAGTGTATTTAGCATATCTTTACTGTAATCAGGGAAAAGTGTTCCTGCTAATCTTCCTAGAATGTCATCATGTCCCATTTGGGATACACTTATACCCTATTGGGTACCGTCTTTCCCCAATAAGGGTATCAGATCGATGATACCCAACAATCAGTGAATGCCATTTGGGATAAGTGTATCCCATTGGGGTTACATTTATACCCTGATCTGAACCTCTGTGAGTAAACCCATTGCCGAAAGTGTTTAACTCAATTTGTTAATGTTGGTTTATAGATTGGTATAATAATATGTTATTAACTTGATATTGTATAGTAATATGGATGTATCAAACGTATGTGATTTTGTATAAATTATTACAAAGTGAAAAATACTTGTCATTAAACTACTATACACAATATACTTAAAAGATTTTGTTGTTCATTTTGTTGGTGTTGGTCATTTTACACACGGTTTGCCCAGTTAATTGCAACTACATATGGACCTGGTTCCCATTGCGCCTAGAATAAGTAGTAATACAAAACAAACATTAACAAATCAATCTTATTCAATTATTGTAAAATACACGCAAGTATTCAATCAAAATTAAACGGGTAATAAAAAGTGGGAATAGAGAGCTGAATGCTGCAAAAATAAGAGCAAAATCAGGGAAATCATGAAATTAGACGGTAAAATAACTAAACAACTAGCAGTTGTTTTTAAACTTCTTTGTTTTTACTCTGGCTACAGCTAATTGTCCCCAGAAGATGAGTAAGACTACCGTAAATGAAGCCTAAACCTACAGTTCATAAGTTGGCCATTTTACTTGATCAGATGACAATTGGTTTTGTAAAGGTCAAATACCATGTCTTAACTTCACAACCCCAACAAGTCTGAAAAGGGACAAAGAGTTGCCATAAAAACCGACACCCAACAGTTTTGGTTAACTTTTGTAGAGCTCAATATTGAGAGAAAAAAATACGTTTTCTTTGTTCTGCTAGGAAGAATTGCAGCAAGCTAGTTCTTCCAACCCAGTTGCCGTGACTCATTCATTAATGAAACAATATTATTAATCAGGCAGATTGGTCCAATAGTATGACGAAAGCTGTGTTTTGGTTGGTCCGAGGTGACGTATGGCAGCTGCACTTTCGGTCGCCTGCAAACGAATTTAGGTGAAAGGTGAGACCACTCTCTGGCAAAATGAAGCCTCGAAATGTGCTGCCAGATGTACAGGCTACCCATCCCCCCTCCCCAATGGGAATTTAATGTGGGCGGCTAAAGGAGAATGTTTCAAAAGAGGGCGTTGTCAGAAGTGTCAGGTATGGGGACGAAAGGGTCTCCGGGGGACAGCAGAATCTCCCCTCACACCCTCATATAAAAATCTTGACTTTCTTCTAAGGCGCGCGTCCTCATCGGTGAGAGAGTAAGAATGAAGCTCATCATTGACCCACAGAGACACTACTGTACCTCTGATCATACACCGCAGAGCTCAAACAGCGCCTCGCTGCGATCAAAGGAAAATATTTTGGCTTGTAGTTTTGTGCATGACGCATGTGCACATGTGCGCGTTTCCATTGTGTGGCCTCGCTTGGTCTACAATGGAAAATAGCACGCGTGTACACGTCACAAGCTCAACTCTCAGCCAATGATAGGTCTTTATAACCTCAGATAGGTCTGAGTATTTTTTTTTAGATTGTGACGTCATGCAAGGGTCATGTTGCTTTGTTACGTGCGTTGAACGCGAGCGTTCGCTTTACCTTCGTCATATAATGCACGTTGGAAACGTGTGTTTACTTTTCTTGACCTCATTACATCGATCGTTACATACAGTTTCTATTCAAGATTCGTTATTATTTTGATATTGTTTGTGGTGGATGGACGTATCTTTTCAATCACAAAACTCCAATGAATACAATCGAATCTGGAAATGCCTTTTTTTAGATTATAATGGCAACTCTTCAGAAACTGTTATGGTGTCAAGAGTATTGTGAATTTCGCGATGAAGTAGTTCTGGTGGAGGGGCGTTTCGTACTGGAGAAAAAACACGGCGAATGTTTGTGTATGGTACATGCAGGATTGACCGAAACCGTTGTGCTAATAGCTGAGGAGTGGGTGGATTCAGATAAGGAATGCCTGAAGACGCCTGTAGTTTCGAAAGATTCAGCATCTAATGTAGAGTACCTTCATCTAGCTCATCTCTTCCCGTTGCAGGGCACCAAGCTGTCGACGAGGAGACACCAGGAACACCGAGGGGAACATGTTCTACGGCTCCGTCTGTCTACTGGCAAGACGTGGTACCTCGAACTGGCTGAAGGGAGACACCGTGAGGACAGGTGGAGGGAATGGTTGGCCTGGATACATGACACGGATGAGAAGCGGAATGAGAGACGCCATCATCAAAAAGGCATAAAACCGATCCTTGCGGAACATACTCAGAATCAGGGGAGGTCCAATGGTGAGGCTTCGGAGATGGGAAATGGAATTCCAGCTGATGATGGTGTGCCAATGAAACAAAAAAGATCAAAGAGTTTTCCAAATACTGGAAGTGATGATGCAATCCACAGCACAGACAGCGGTGCAGCGACGCGACACGACAAGAAACGTCGCGAGTCCAGAGCCTACCATTGGGTTGGTCACTTCCAGGGGGCGCTCTCTCGAGATCATGAAGACGAAGTGTTGGCTAAAGACCCTAACACACCATACATAGGCCTTCCTGGTGCAGTACTCGACCCCAAAAATGATGAAAGAAATGGCCATTCACACGTTTCTTTGAAGCATGATGATGGACACGGACTTTCAACCGGCACCCAAAAGATGGATCACACCTCTTCACTCGTCTGGGGTGAACCCCACTCTCTTCCCGCTGTCCAACAAGCAAGTAACAGCAGCACCGATGCCTATTCCAGCCTACTAGACATTGAGAGCCTTGGTAGTTTACTTGGAGATTCAGGTGTGGATTGGAAGCATCCAGTGTCACGTGAAATCAACCAGAAACTGCTCCTTTGCGTTGGTGACCTGTTCCAGAAGTTCAACATGGAAGCTCATGGACACGGACATGTCGGAAGGTGGCGCCCTGTGGCGTCAATGACTGCTGTTGACCAGCTTAAGACCCCTGCTATTTGCAAAACAAATGGGTGAGTAAAATCCAAGTACACCTTATTCTAAAGATAAAGAAGACGTTAGGATGCTTAAACCATGAATGACACTTTAAAAGCAGTCGTTATGTTTTATTCCGAAGTGCCATGTCATACCTTGCACTAACGGTGTGGCAGGAGATCCCCCCCCCCCCCCCCCCTCCCCGCCAAGTTGCTTTTGAAATGATCGGCAAAATCGGGAAACTCAGGGTTGCTCAAACGGGTTTTTTGTTCACGGAGCTGTCAAAAAGACATAGAAACAAGAACGGTCAAATCCCCCTAAAAATTGTTGGATTTTCACAAGTTTTAGACCATAGAAAAGCCCATCTCAAAGGTAATTTAATCGTTTAGGTTTGGTTTTGTAGCCAAAAAGTAGCCGTGCGTACGTCAGACAATTATTCTGCTCTTCTAGCTTTAGTTTGGTCGTATTTTGTTGATCTATTTCTGGAAAAAACAAACAGGGTCACACGATTTGGTCCCACAATGAATCAACAAAAATAAGAGCTCCATGTCAAAGAAGAAAACAAACACTCTGAACAAACAAGAATTTCCACGAATTCTGAGGAGAAAAGGGTTATTTAAAGCTTAGTCATGAATCTCATTTTCTACTTTGCGTTTCTTTGTTTTGCTGTCCTCTTAAAACAACATTCCTGTTATAAAGACGTTCCGCTTATAAAAAGTACATTTTGAAGTCCCGAATCTTATTTTTGCTTTGCGTTTCTTTGTTTTGTTTATCTCTTATAACGTTGCTCCTGTTCAGTCTCAGTGCTCTTGTTACGGGAGTTGACTGTGTAGTTCTAAACTTATATGTTTTATGTAACTTTTATAAAGCAGCGGAAATCTGGCAAGAGGAAAAGTTCACACAAAGTTTCATCGAAACGCCCTCTCTATGTGGCTCATGGCCAGTTTAGAAATCTCCCAATAAAGCCCGTGAAAGCTTTCCATCAATAAAGCTACATGCTTGAACTTTTATGTTTTCCTTTTTAGATGCCCGTAAATATTTTATTACATATTTCCATAAAGTCTTATTACATTTTTCAAAGAATGGATGTTTTTCAAAACTGATTTGACCAAAGGAGCACTCCTTTGTCTTTTCAGCCATTATACTTTTGCTATTGACTTTTAAACGTTTTAATTGGTCATCATATTTTGGGCGGTCCCCTTTAGCAGCATGGTTTGCTGAATGGGTAAATATATTCCCACGACCGTAAGGCGCTTTCGTGCAAGTCACATAAATCCAGAAAATATTATAAGTATTACTCGAAGAAATACATAATAAAACAAGTTTCGGTGTTTCGTTTTTTTCTTCTCTTTTTTAAGTATGCGTAAAGTAAAGAATTTAAGTTAATTTTGGCATATACAATTACAAGGGTTCATCAGTTCAATTTAGAAGTTAACTTTAGATCTAGACAGAACAATACAGAAACAAACTTAACGTAATCATAGATTAATACGAAATTGAATTATCTTACAATCTTTTTCATCTGAAGTTGATGAAGCAATGTTTGCAAACATGAAGTGGTTGTGCATTTCCACTACAAATGAATAAATCAGTATAAACCACAAGGTTTCTTTGTTCAACCCCAAATCATTTCAATAAAATTGAAAAGTCTTCACCACAACTGTGTGTCCTCTTTGAGGTGATGTATTTGTAACAACACTTTTCTCTGTCTTCTTCACAGGGAGAGTATCTTCTTTCCTACTGTTCAGGAGAAAGAAACCATCTACCATCGATGCTCTCTACCTGACATCTTAGAAGGAGAGGCCAGCTTCTTGGACGACCTGCACAAGGCGGCAGCTGATGCCCATCGAACCTCTCTCGTCTACATGGACCTTCTCAATGAAGACGATAACAAGAAGCCCCACGTGATCAACGGTCACGTGATGCTGCTGTCTCCAGAGCAGACGAGACTTCAGGAGGAGATCACGAGATCTCGTGAGACGGCACAAGATTTGGAGTTTGTTGTCGCCGGGCATGATGGGATAGCAATGGGTGCGAGAAAGGAAGTAGAGGGCAACAGTGTTGCGAAGAACCATTCTCATGGGAAGAGAAGGAAGAGCTTGGCTGAATGTTTCAAACACAAACTCCATCTTCGCAAACGGGTACAGAAAAGTAGAGAAGACAAGGGTGCTGGATGTCAAAAGGAAAACAAAAATCACTCTAAGGGAATTCTAAACACAATAAAGAAAGTGAATATATCTAGAGAACACAGGGGTGGAAGCACAGGATCCAGCATTAGAAGTCGGGGTATAACCAGTATCAAAGACATTCCCCCAGAGCTACTTGCTATTGAACTCGCTCTGATCGACTCAAGCTTGTTCGTTCGTGTACGGGAAGCAGAGTTAGTTGACTGTCAATGGCTCAAAGGAGACAAGCATTCTCGGGCCCCTCACACATCCAAGTTTATCAAGTTCTTCGAGCGTGTCGTGGGTCTCGTCTCTACCGAGATATTGCTCCTTAAGACGGTCGGGGAACGGGCGGCCACGATGGCTAGATTCGTCGAGGTTGCTGAGAGGTGCCGTTTGATGCAGAACTTCCACAGTTTGAAGGCAGTCTTGTGCGGGATGAAGGTGCTACCCATTTATCGTCTCAAAAATACTTGGAAGGCTTTCGAGGAGGAGTTTTCCTATGAGTTTGAACTATGGGAAGAGCTCGTCACCCTGATGACGGACGATGGGAAGAATGATCAATACAAAATGGCCGTCGAGAAGTCCATGAGATCACAACCTTGCCTGCCATTCTTCGGAGTTTTCGTTCTGCAAGTTGTAGACTTGTACTCGACAGTGGACCGGGCTGGGATGAGAGAGAGAAAGTTTGTCAAAGTAGCTCATCACTCAACCTCCAGCCAAAACTCATCACAGCGAGATGACGTCACTGCAACGTCACCAGCTATGATCTCATCAAGACCTACGAACCAGAAAGGCTTCTTTGGTGCCTTTGCTTCTGCCTGGAGCACCGTTCGTCATCCTCCTGGTAAAGAACAGCATACCGATAAAGTGGTAGATTCCTCTGGGACAGAAACTGGCATGACCAAGGCCAGGAAAGCTCACATACAGAAGCTTGTCATAAACTATGCAAAGAGTTGTGCCGAAGAGCGTGGGATAACATGGAGGGCAGAGACGCCCAAAGACACCCTGGGTGCAGCCCTCTGGGCCGGACTTGATGGGTTATTGGACTGGGGGAATCTCTTTGCAAAGGTACAACCAACTGGAAGTACAACACCACCAACTGCAGAGGAAGAAGAAGAAGAGAAAAGGAAGAAGACTGCCGAGTATGAGTTGTATGAAACGTTCTTTAAGCACCAAATTGCCGCTGTGCAATACAGATATGAGAGTAACAGACTGGTCAGAAACTACCTACTGAAAACCAGCTACAATACTCAAGAACAGAACCATCGACTCTCGATGGGTCGCGAACCTCCTAGCGACTGATATGGAAACTAATCGATTCCCTAAATAATACACCTCTAAACGTATTCATACTGACGTCATCATCACACGACGGCTCTTTATTTAGATGTTTGGTAATGTTTAACAAATAGTTGTTAATGGATTTTGAAATTGTAAGATGTCACGCTGACGCAACAGAGAGTATCCTAGGATATCCATACACGCGTAGGCCCTATACTTGTTTCAGAATCGGGCTAATGTTAAAGACTTCTTCTTTAAGCCTTAAACAAATGTTGCAACTATGTGGTAGCCAATAATAACGGTATAGGGAAAGCTTCCCCAATCCGTAAAGACCTTAAGTCAGCATGTTTCTTCCCGATCCCATTGAAATTGTTTAACCTTTCACAAACCCAGTATTGTAGCGGCGCTTGTTAAACAACATCCTAGCCGTAAAGTCACTAATCTTTTCCTTTGGTACGGAACCCCTTTGCTCCGGGGCTCCGGACTATTAACTATGTAAACTCCAACAGTGAGACAACTTAGCCGTTGAGACAAGAGGGGCCGGAATCGGGTCGGACGCCCCCGAGATGAATGGCGGTCGTGCTTGAGACAGATTCTACTCCGGGTTAACAATATAGGGATAATCTTAACCCGTTATTGTAAAGTAGGCTATACGACCACCGGTTTCATCAATTGAACAAGTTGTGGGTGGTAGTTGTGAAGGGGTGATGGTCTCCTCAACCTGCCCCTCGCTGGATGGTTGAGAGGCAAAAGTCTCCCGGGATGTTGTATTGAAATTCCAGCACAGTGTGATTTCATCGGCCTTAAGCTGCGGGCATTGAAGCCGTTCACTGGGGCGAAGTCACCGGTATCATTACTCTGGCTTCTCGCTCAGTCGTTGGTATTTTCTCCCCTGTTGACATCTTTTCAAGTGGTTTGGTACTCGTTGTTCAATCAAACATGCTCTAAAGGGTGTCGCGCTGTGTCCAAAGAATACTTATATTTATCTTGCTTGTAATTCCTATAATAGTGACAAGTTGTTGGGATGTAAATAAAATTGCAAAACCCTCCGTCAAAGAATTGGGTTTTATGTTTTGTATTGAAGATGCTTGACTTAATAATCAGAGTGACTGTGAAAGTAATGGGTTTGATCAAATAATGCTTAATACAAAGGGCAAGAGAAGCGATCTTCTTAGCCGGTTGAACAAACTTTGAGAAGGCAGACGACAAGTGGCACCCTAAAGTGCCGCCCAAAAGTTCAGGAGCCTACTCCCATCTCGATATGCTGCCATTGAGTCAATTTAAGGTCACACATCAGTCAATTCAATGGAGAAGATTGGAATAACAGGACTGGTATGTTTTATTGCAAGTGACAGTTCGTGCTGGAAACATCATTCCTCAAAACCAAACCGAAGAATGCAAAATGTTCTCTCTTTTTGGGGGGTAAATTTTTATGGACGTAATATTTAAAAATTCTGGCATTGGAGTGGTTTATTGTTTTAATTCACCTACTCATTAAGCCATTTCTTCAATAGCAGAGTTGAATTTTAAAAACCTCACACTACTCGAGTCGATCTTTACTGTGAGCTCGAAGCATTTCTAATGAAGATGGGCCAAAAATCACACAACGGGAAGTTTTAATAAACTTTTTTGTTTTTTAATCGCTAATTATTCACATTAGAAACAAAAGATGTATGGAACAGTTTCGATTAGGGCACAATAGGGGCACAATTTTTTTTCGGAGACTTTAATGAAACGAAATCATATATTATTAAACATTTTGTATTGATCATATTAAGTATTGTTTATCTGTATATATAATAGTATGAATGGAAATTTAAAAAAATAAACAAACAAGAAGATTTGAAAAAGAAATTATGCCGGTGGTTGTTTTAACTCAAAAACGGATGACACGTAACATTTATAAGAAGGCAACCTTTGTGCCCCACCCATCCTTATTAACGCCATTCCTTACTGCACGGGCTCTTTCAAAAACATTTTGAGAAATGAATGATTTATTTATCCCGTTTGCACAGAAGGAAAAACAGTGAAGAGAAAGCACTAAATTTTAAAATGTCTACTGACAAATAACACTAAAATTCTAAAACTGAAACAGGAAACATCTCAGAAAATAAATCTGAGATGAAAAGAAGGTTTCTGTTGTTGGTTTCTTTCTTTCTTTCTAATATAAGAGTTTAAAAGTACGACTACAAAGGCAGGACAGACCATAAAAAGTCAAATTGAATGGGACTGAAAGACTGAAATAAACAAGGATTGAAAAATAAGCCATTGGCATTTTTATTTTTTGAATTGAGAGAGCTATACCGAGTTAAATTTCCACCCAGCACTAAAAAGTCACGAAGCTTCGCGCATTATGTAAGAATACAGACTGTTTACGTTTTGTGCTCCGTTTTAGCAATGAGAGTGTCGTAGCCAGTACTTGAAAAGAAAACTATTTACAACCCAAAATGAACTTTTCATCCTTGTAACCACATCAAATGCGTCTCTTTTATCACCGCCAAAACTGCAAATGGTTCGTAAAAACGTTCAGTAATCCTTTCGGGTCTTCTGATCCTTTTCTGCAATTTATCGGGAACCATAACACATTTTTACGATCCCTGTAAACATAAATTTATCACCAGATTTTGTTTTTACCTGAGCCGTCGCAGTTTCTAAAATCTAGCCACTTCTTTCATTCCAATCCTTGCAACAATAGGAACAAAACAAACTCACTAAATATCACTTTTCTTTGTTCATTTTTGAATCAGTTTATTTTAAATAAATATTTAAACGAAAAAGGTGCTCTTATTAAAATTTGTAGGAGTCAAAAGATGCAAAGCAAAAAAGAGAAAGACAAGACTGAAGTTTTTAGTAACTTCCTTTAGACTTCAAACGACCTGCATCCGTAAGTCACAGGTGAAAAGTTCACCAGGTTACCCTCTTTGGGGGTGGACTGACGACGCTTAAGAAGGGGGGTGAAGATTGTTCCTAAACATAAACTCGGGCTCTGAATAGTTTGTCGAGACTGGGCATTGAAGGGCACGTTGTCAATGGTTTTTTGGTGCTTTGGCCTTCAAAAAGCGTTCGTTTAAAAATAAATATGGTTTGAAAGTTTCTACTTTTAAAATAGAATATAATTATTAATATCCCTTATATAACATCCCTTGTATGATTTTATGTCATTGCATGACAGGTCACTGTCCGCTATTTTGTGTAACAAAGTTTGACCTTAAGTGCCAAAATGGCAGGTTGTATGTTTCGCTGGTTGTATATTATAACCAAGCCTTGAAAGATAAGAAGCAATACCAAGCAGCAACATTTAAGAGATTTGAGGGAAATGTTTTCAAAACCAACATCCACAGTTCCAGCATGTTCCATGGAGGTGACTTGCTATAATGTATCTCATGATACCCAAGTTGTGTGCCAATGCTTCTGCATCACTAGAAAACACTTATCAAAATGTTGTCAAAATATTTGTGACGTCACTAAATTGATCAATAGATTTCGTTGATCGATCTCTCCCGTGAACCTGGTTTGTAGGCAAATATGAGAGATTATCAATGCCATGGTCCTTTTCATAATAATCAAACCACATCTCAAGATGGTTAAACCTTGGATATTGTTTCATCTTCTAATTCCTTGGGCAATAATTTGAAGATGACTTGCTGTTTCTCTTGCACATAATTATTTCTGGATGGTGTATCTCTTGTCATCGATTAGGCTTAATACCACATGAGATCACTAGTCTTTGAGCGAGTACTTGTTAATTGTTTGTTAGACTAACACTATTTTTATAAAGCAAACTTCAATTCAGTAGCAGTCATCTCTTAATTGCCACAAGGCACTTGATTGTCGTTTTGTTTGAATCCTTCAATTGTCTGACTACACGACTGGATTAGGCGGGGCTTTCTTTAAGAGAAAAGGGGGATTGGCGCTGTTCTTTTTTAGGGGGCTGCCGGGCAGGGAGTCACCATAGGCGGTCAGTCCGTGTCGCCAGCCGGCCTCGATCGGCACCAGCAACGGCCTGATAAGTTGATTCAACTACGCTGGTGATAATCGTCCTATTGAAAGTGAAGATCATTAAAAAAGACTAAATGGTCACTTATCTCGTGGTCATCCTGTATGACCACTGACGGAGATATTTCCAGATTCCTGTTAGGGGGTTACATGTTTGTGTATAATACAGTCACCATGAAAAAAGGCCATTACCATGGAAGGAGGTGTTTTTAGCGACACACGGCAACACAAATCACACAATTCAAGAAATCCTTCACTGTCTGTACACACCCACCCACCTCTCCCCGTAACCTTTGACCTCACTAGGACCCCACATGACTGGAGCCAGGAGAGGCTGGACTTTTCAAAGGGTGTATTATGCGAGGCTTTTGAACAACAGAGGGGGATCCTATCCTCCTATTCGGTTGTAATCTGTTGCTTCTAAATTGAAATGTCTCTTATGCGATTTGGGAGAACAAGCTAATGATTGGCGGTGTTCTTTATGCCCATGTTTAGCTGAGCAGTTTCTATTCAGGATCTCTTTAGTTTCCTATTGTGGAACATCTTGTCGCCGCCGCTGGTTTTTTTCACTTTGAGTGATTCTTAAATTGCTCTTGGTTAAGGCATTTTAAGTGTCATTCAAAGTTGCCACACATCACTGGTATGGCGCAAGCTGGATAGGTACGGGGAGAGAGGAAAAGGGATCAAGATTTTTCATGATTAATTAAATTGTTTTATTGGTCACGAAACAACGAAGTTAGTTATATATCTGAGAGCGGTGTGCATTTATTGTGGCGGCACGTCACGCGTTACGACAGTGGAGGTTGGGCGTCAAAGCATGCGGTGAAAAACTTCGCTCGCGGCGTTTGCAGAGTTCGTCTCTTTTTTCTTTTTTTATAACCTGGACCCAAGCTCAGCATGCTCCCGTGATGAACCGTGTTGAACACGGCATATAGTTTATATGTTTTCAGTCAGCGGCACTGTGCTATCCGTGGGAGGACAGCCCCACGCTCAGACTACCCGACATTGTACGTGAGTGTGTATAGAAGGAGACAGAAATGACACGCTTTGACTGCTCGCGTGATTAATGACATTATTCATTGCTATGCTTGGTATACACTCAGCAGCCACAGCCGCGCTACCACATTTTCCGACTTAAGAACGGGCGAGACTAGTAATCATCGCCTGCTCGATGTACCGTACAGTTTAAACTCCGGAGTCAACCGTGCCAGGACCAACCTTTTAATACACAGTGTATCGTCAGTGGATGATAACCACACAGTCATCAAATCTCTTCACAACAGGTATACCAGAGGGACTCGTTCATCGCGTGTGATCCTACCGTCAGTCGCTATGTGCGCCTACCTTAGATGAAGGAGATGAGTTTTAAACAGCAGATATCACGTTTTCGTTCTTCACCACGACTGTTTCATAGCGACACCAGTGCAACTTTTCCCTTTGTCGGTATTAAGTTTAGGAGAGCGATCTGTAGTAGGTCGTTCATCGTTTATCCAACTGTTTGGGCGGCCACGACGCCGTGACCCCTCGCCCAGTGTTTTAAACAAAAAATTCAGTCGGGTTCTCCGCACGCTAAAAATACAGGGACAGGTGTGCCCCTCATAGACGCGTCATGAGACCTGCGGTTGTAACTGCGAGGAAGGTTAGCTCCTCTTGCCTCCTTCTTCTTCTCTGTCTTCTGTCCTTCATTATTAGAGCATCTCCTCTTGATAGACGCATCCCGGATGTGGGGAGAAGACACCGCCAGTCAAAGGAGAGGAAAACATCTGGAAAGAGGCTCCTCGTTGCGGCTCAGTATCCCGGTCAGGAACCGGCGGAGATAGCGCGGTTGTTAGACGCGTTTGGGTTGAAGACTGTACCGAGACCTAATCGCACAGCAATTGCAGCCCCACCAGCGTTCATGCTAAATCTTTACCATCAACTCGAGTCAACCGGTAGTTCTTCATCTTTACGGCAACCAGCTGCCTCCCCTAGAGCCAATACTGTCAGATCCTTCAACGAAAAAGGTGAGTCTAACCCCATTTTCGGGTTCTCTTTTGGGCAATTTTCTCCTACCAATAAACAGCCCACAGAGGAACATGGGCGACGAGTGAATAGTTCGTACCGCGTGTTTTGTTGATATAAAATAAACACATTTTGGGGTTAATTTGTTATGCCCAGATTTCGAAACAACGTGTTAAAGAGTGACTCGGAAACTGTTTTCTCACATCTCATTTCAAAAAAGTAAATTTAATCCTAATTCTGTAACGAATCCCTTGGTGGATTATTGTGAAATAGTCCATTCTCCTGGATACTCATCAATTATGTTCAACTCACAAGCCCCCAAAAACTTCTTTTCTTTGCCGAGATCCGCTCTACTATTTACTCATCTTCCCACAGGACGAGGGCTTAAGTTCTGTTCCTTAATTCCATCTCACTGTTCAAGCTAACCACTCTGGGGCTTGTTAAGTAAAAGCGGTGTATTCAAGCATGTTTGTTTTCTCTTGTTGCCGACTTGTGTACAACACACAACTTCTAGTAAAGTTTACAAGCTTTAAAGAAAGCCTGAAGACGACTCAAGACCTCTTGAGCCCATGAAGTGGTTCTCGAGTTATGTTTTGTAGACTTACTCTGAGTCTAAACATACTGGTTAAGCCTTTAACTGTTTCAATATTGGACAATCTTAAATACTTTATAATCGAAATAAAACATGAAGTATGGTCAATTCAAGATCTGAAAATATGTTCAGGGGAAGAAAACTAGTTTGAAAATAATAACAAACTGTCGAGGAGTGGATCTGAACCGACCCCGAAATAAGTAATGTTTTCTACGGTTTGATTAGATCATGTTTTAATTAGAGATGACATTCCAGACAGGTTCTTTTCTCTTCTTTTTAAGGAGCATACGTATAATGTGGAAGTTCTAATAAGTTAAATATTTATTAGAATTTGTTCTCAAGGTCCTTGACTGTTGTTAATTCTCTTCAAAAAGAAGATTTGGGGTTTTCGAGATGAATATTGAGATGGTGATTTAAATACATTTCGCCAAATCCCTTATAAGATTAAGCTTAAAAGTTTAATGTGATCATCTGAGTCGCTGAACAAGTTGTTATTGAGCGTATCATGACGTCACTTTTGACCGAATTTTACAAGACCCCTGGGGATTAGAAACCATGATCTGTCAGATCGGTCACGTGATATTCACCATCATTCAAGGTTTTTGTTTTCAACAAATGATTGCAATGATGCGAAGAGCGAAGCGGGCTTTGCGCAGACGTGAAAAATGGTGCCCCCAGTTTGATCTTTACATCCGTTCAAAACAATATGGTGACCAAGTCGACACTGAATGGGGGAAAGCAAATAGTCTGGAACCTTTCTGCTGAGTGATCGATAGTGTTTGTAATTAGTTATTGTCACACAGGGAACAAGCAAGGCAATATGCCCAATCCTATTAAGATAAACATCACATTACGCTGTATATATTTCCTTCAATAAGGCCCTATAGTCTGGGTTTTTTGTTTAGAGTGATTCCAAGAGAAAAACATCAACATGACAGCGACAAAACTTGTTTTTAAATTACTTAAAATTGCTGAAAACGAAACAAATTTGCGTGACGTATGTTAAATTGACCATCCATCACTTCTTGTCAATTGAACATTTTGTCTGTCTGTGTTGAACCCTTACGACTCTTAGTGGCAAGTTGAAACCCATACTTTATAATGTTAAACGTTTAAACACGCTTTTGGTATTCAACAACCCCCGTGAACTGCTCAAGAATTTCGCAAGAAGTATTCTATGTATTTCAGTACTCGGTAAAATATAGAAATATCAAAATGTTGAATATTCGATGAGATAACATATTATGACAAGTTGATGTAAAAAGGGACTGCGTATCGTATTGTTCAATTCATTTTTAGATACTTCCAAAGATGTATGTATTTATATCAGTCGTTTCAGACGGTTGACTATAGAGTAGGACCAAGAAACAAAACATATTAAAAGAAATAGAATAAATTTACATTTGTTTGCTGTCGAGTACAACAGAACAGGTCTCGAAATCAAGCATCTGAAAGCACACAACTTATGCAACAAGGGCGTTTTTTCTTCCATGATTCTCTCGCAACTTCGACGACCAACTAAGCTCAAATGTTCACATGGTTGTTATTTTGTGCATATGTTGAGATACACTAAGTGAGAAGACTGGTCTTTGATAATTACCCAAGGTGTCCATTGCCTTTAAAACACTTGAAGTTTGAGATCACTCTGTGATTGTCGTAACGAGAAAATAGTAATAAACGCCAATGCATGTTTTCACTGTCTTCAAGAACGTTATGATTCGACTCATTTCTCGAAAGCTTTATCATTTCAAGCACAACATTTTTCAAGGGAAGTTTTCCCAACACTACCATGTAAAAGTTATGTATAAATCTGGAACATTTATATTGTCGATTGGCACACCCTTTAAGATCAACAATACCAAAAATATATTTCTGGGAAATTGCCATCACAAAGAGGCCTGAGTTGCTTTAAAAATTGCGGGGGAAAAAATCACTAACCACGTGCTTGCCAGCTGCAATTCGTCGTCATAGCAACTCAAAGGAAACATTGAAAACATGTTCACCCCCACAGAATCAACATCACCACTTATTTGTGTATACACATCTCAATGAATAGAATTAGAAAATAAAGCAAAATTATTTGCCCGTCAAAAAAGCCTACTGTCAACTTTGGTAGTGAGAAGATAAATATGACATGATTGCGGTATGGCCTACTGTTTATTTCGAGTTAGAAGTTGACTGTTGGAAGAACACTGGTCGGGATATGTACCAGCAGCAGGTGACCGGTTGTTTCGTGATGGGACAATAGCAACCAGGTTGGGCCTTTGGGTTCTCCCAAGTCATCGATTCCTGACGGCTTGACAATGTACAAAATACAAAGTATTTACTTTTTCTCAACCCATCTGTGACATGAACAATAGAGTATTCGCTAACTTCATAATGCGTTTTGTTGGCTGGGTATAACCTCGACTTAGCTGAATAAACCCAACCTGTGACAATGAACTTCAAATTCTTACTTGTAAAAGTGGCTGCCTGTGTTTAGGTTAGCGACTTTACAAGCCCACTGGGGTTCGTGTCATTTTGTCAAGGACATTTGGTTTTCAAAATAAATATACAAGCCAGACGTTGGATAAATCCTAGGGTGTCAAACTTCCTGCGGTCTGCGTTTATAACCAACTACCTTCCCAGTTTGGGTTCACATTTCACTTTCATTATCAAAGCTATAAGAGATTGACATTCAGTGGTGCATAATTAATTAGACAAAAGAAGTTTAATTTGATTATGTATGTTGTCGTACAGACGACATTTGGCTCAATTTTAAATGATGCCACCAATAATACCAGTGCACCTTAAAGCATGATAGAGTTTGTGCATTTTGAGGGCCCTATTTATTCCATGGGTTGATATTTGAAGGTGTCTTTTTAATCATATCAAGCAGTAAATTTTGTTGGTTTGCTGATCAATGCATATATTTATATATATTTCCATTTGTTATATATATAACACAAATGGAAGTATTACTGATTTTGGAATGAAAACAGGGTGATCAATCAGTCACATAAACATCAACATAAGCTGTTGTTGTCATTACTCCTTATGAACATCACAGCTGCGAGCTGGGTAATGACCGAAATGGTTTTTTTGCATAAGTATTTTCATGAACTGTGTGAGTTTATAGTGGGACCTATTCTCATACAACGATGGTAATTGCTGTCTACCTACAATAGCACGCAACTCGTCACGTGGAAAGTTATCTCACTCTTGTCTATTTTTAACTCCTGGTTTTGTCTGCTGTTACCTGCAACGACCTTCAGAATATCACCAAATTGAAACAACATCACATGTTCATCTTTGGTGGTATAAACGGACATGATTGAAAAGATAAACACATGTTACTCAAACGGTTCAATTTAAATGAACCGTTTACAAATTGAAGAACTTCATTCCCTTTTCGAAATCAATTTCAATCATTATTGCATTGACCTTTATATTGCAATAATCGGTACGCGCACTTTATGAGTTGCATGAGTTGCATGCTGGTCTTGCTCGCGATCAAGTTTGATCTCTATCTAGACCAGCATGCACCTCATTCAACAGATAGCGCTTGCGCAATGGGTATTTGCGAAAAGGGTCTATGTCAGTGATATGAAGAAATTGTTGTTCTAAAGGCAGACGCAAGAACTTCTTTAGCATATAAAAAATCATATACACATAGATAGATACAAATAAGTTGCTTTGTTTTCTCAGAAGCTGATGCAATTATTCTTCATTTGAATAGTCTTTCTGCTAAACAAACTTTCCAGTCAACGTGTGTCATTGTGGTTTGACATACTTCTTTTATAAACTGCGCGTAGCGGTTAGCTGGTTTGTTATTTTTTAACATGTTGTGAACACTCATTTAAGACAATTTATTATTTGTTTAATTCCGTCATCCTGTTGAACAAGGTTGAGGACTTCCTATACTGACATATATCAAGAGGCTGATTAGTTGGAGAGCAAGTTTATGATGAACATTTGAATACTTACTATATCTGAATCCCCTTCGCTGTGTCTTAAAATACATCCTTAAACAACTACTTGAGCGAATTGTTGTTAACGTGAATGTTATTGACACTTGTTTATAATGAGATTGTTTATCATTTTAATGGTAATTTTGTTAACTTGACGCGTCTCATTTTTTTTATTTTTAAAAACATAGGCCTAAACCTCACGGTTTATGAAAACTTTCTACACTTCTCCATAAAGAAAGTCCCCAATATTTGACGTCATTTGTGAGAGGTTTCTAAACTCTATAATGGAGCTTGTACAAATGACACAAGTAGTGACGTAACGGGGGGTTTCGCGAACCTTTCTGAAAAGCACATCTCAAATCAGAAGAAGGGTTTAAGAACAAAATGTTTGGTCACAGATAATAATATACTTCAGTTCTCGTCCTGGAGAGGAACCACTATATATTCATCGAGAAATATTCTATATCCACGGTATATCTAATGGTATATCTTGTTGATTTGACATTGTCTTTCCAGGGGGTGATGGTCCTACGACTGTTCCCATTAATCGTGTCTATTTAATGACACAGTGTGACACCTTGCTGTGATTACATCTCACGCTGTGTAGGGGATTATGTACATGTCATTGTCAGAGATAAATGACATGTCCACGCCATTGTCGGATATAAATGACATTTCTCGTCTTCGAGTCGTCGTACACGTCACTGTTCGTTCTCACCTTTGTTCAGAACTCACGATAAGAAACTTCTACTTCTTCTATTTGTTCAAGAAACTGTCATGGAAAGAATAGTATAACACGTTGTTATGTTACGTTGCCATGTTAGGTATCTGTCCAGTCACAGCTGGACCATTTATCTTAATTAACTGTTTTTCAAATTCCCTTTATTTGCTTTCTTTCCTTGTTTTCATTTCCTTTTTGTCTCCCCTGAGGCTTCATTCTTATGTGACAGTAATCTCAAACGTAGACATGTAACGCAGACACATCAAGGCCTCCATTGCTTCAACTAGTTATACTTAAGTACACTGTATGTATCTCTCACTGGGCTAAGTATTACTTCCCATGAAAATGCCGGTTATCAAACAATTCAGAACTCCATTTTGCCAAATTCTGATTTAAAAATCGCAATCGTTTTTGTCTTGAAAACGTCGAGTGTTAAAAAATGAGCAATACATGCAGAATTGGACCATCTCTTTAGGCTATGATAAGGACTCGTAGACCTGCTTTCTCAGTCGCAAAAGGAGTCTATTCCCGACAGACCAGACTACACTACACACTGACTGGTAGAACTATGATAGAAGCTTTCAATCTTGAATCCACCCCAACAGCAAAGAGTAAATCTGTATCTTGAAGGATAACCGCATTATTCCTACATTCTAGTTCTCCAAATAGAACACTTGTTATTGTTTTCTTTCAAAGTTCACATCCAAACCCCCCCCCCCACCCCAGTAACCCGAAGGCACCGATATACAACAGTTGTCGTTCACCTGAGCTTCTGTCAACGAGCGTAGAGGGATGATCCGTGCATTACACAAGGAAGGGTTTGGCCTCACTGGCCCCAGGTGTACTCTCGGCTGTCTTTCCTCCAAGTCCAACAAGCACACTGCGTTGCACAACAAATGGAACATGTGTGTTTATGAATGGATGGATGGAATTTGGGAGCATGTGGCTAACGGGAACGTGCTCTATTTTATCCAATGTGGGTTCTTTTAGAGTAGTGGGACAGTCGGTTTCTTTTTTATTATAATGTATCTGCACCTAAAACACGAGTTTCCGCTGTAGGGTTCTGTGTGTGTTTAGTGATGTTATAAAAAATATTATAGTATTTTGTTATTGATGAAGATCGTTGTTTGCATAATATGTCATTTTCATTTTGGTTTAACCCATATACACCGATGTGTGCTAGCACTGTATACTCAGTACTTCTCGAGTTCTGTGAAAGAAATATCAAAGTACTTGGGTGGGATTTGAACACCAACCTCATTTCTAGAGCAGTGTCTTACCAACTTGACCACCGAGATTATCCCGTAGCTAGTAGTAGTTGTTGTTGTTGTTGTTGTTGTTGTTGTTGTTGTTGTTGTTGTTGTTGTTGTTGTTGTTGTTGTTGTTGTTGTTGTTGTTGTTGAAGTAGTTGTTGCTACGAAAGCCCACCACCTTCCTTTATTATAGCTCTTGTGTATTGATTGACATTTAACTCTGATATATTTCTTCTAGGTTACTGTATTTTCCCTTGCCACGAAAAGGGTGAAATTGGAGGGGGGGTCCAGACCGTATTACTCACACACAAAATTGTGGTGTTTTCAAAAACGCATGATTTCAAACTTGCTGGCGAAGCCTAGGCAGGAATTCAAAGCTGAATCCATGGCTTCGAAAATGCTGTGTTTGTTTTGGTCGGGGGAAGAGCCAAGTGCCCCAGGGCAGTATACTCCGGTTGATTGGCGGAGGGGTAACATTGGGTGCTGGTTCTGCCCTCTTTCCTCTGTACTGGGTAGCAAGGACACCCAGTTCATTTACCCTTACATCCAAACCACACCAGATCATCACTCAGCCCAAAATATGTCAGCCTTTTCAAAAAAACTCTGTAAAGGTTACAATATGCAGGGCTGTGCATGTTGTATTACGATACTGCCTGTGCGATCGCGGGAAAAAATCGCAGTAAAACATGACACTTTCTTTTGTCCAGTTGTTTGTATAACAACACATACAAAACAAATATATTATTATAATTACTGGTAATAACTCTGATACAAAAATTTCCTTTAAAAAAATAATTTTAACTTAAAGTTATTTGCGAAAGGCTCTTGATTTTTCTACCAAAATCATTTTTATATAAGTTTTTTTGTGATTAAATTTCGCTTGCATTGCTCCAAAAAACTCACAGCACGAAACGATGCACGGCGCAATAGTAGTAATATTGAAAGGGTTATAAACCATAAAAAGGTGTGAAGAGTTTCTTAGTTTCATTCTAAAAACGTTCCCTGTATGTGTCTGAAATACATCAACAAACAGTAACATGTATTGTGCGGTTATTTCACCCCGAAGGCAAGTTACGTGTAGTGCCGAATAAGGACGCATAGCGTCCGTAGAGCCGACCTAGAACGTGGAGTTACCACGTCCAATGTTTCATAATGATCTGTGAACTTATGATGGTCTTTATGGACGTAGATTCTGAATCCTCTTCGGCCAACCCCCACCCCCCCTCCCCGCCCTCATTTGAGTTTTTTTTTTTTTTTTTTTTGGGGGGGGGGGGGGGGGGGGGGGTTCTACGTGTTTTTCCACATTTTGGGATTCCTCTATCGAACTTATAACTCTTCATAGTTCTTCTCGACACAACTTGTTATCCAGCCATATGGTTACACTGTGGTGTGCCATCCTACTTATGCGGATCCACTGCAAGGGCTTTTTTACACGAGACAATGTTTACAGGTAAACAAGCAGTGCATGCTACAGGCCCACTTTGGTAGCACATTCACATTTGTCAAACAATGTCTTACGAGTAACAAGAAAATTACGTGAACATTCAAATGTGAATGCCTTTCTTTCATGTAGATTACCTGGAACTGGTTATCTATGGCTCGTGTGACATGGCCCGAAGAGTTTTATTGAGACAATTTGCCCTGGTTTTGATGTCCTCCTATTCCATTCATAAACCCTGTCGTACAATGTCTTAGTTTTTTAGTAAAAATGTCATTCCCTCCTAAAAAGTGACATTCCAGAACATAATCTTTACAATGTTATTACTCTCCTGCAGAAACATTGACAACACACATTAATCCTAACCCTTACCATGGAAATCTGTATATATGTAGGCAGTGAATGTGTATCCAGACTCGCAATGACTTGAAAGCTGCCAATCAGCTGCTAGTTTGTTGGTTTAATCCACCTGTGTTTGTTGTCTCGAGCAACTGAGGCGTGAATATGACAAAATTGGTTGCCTCACCAAAGTAAGAATGACAACAGTAATTGACGGTAAAGTTCTACCTGGGGCAGGTTTAGTAAAGCCAGTATTCATGACAAGTAGGAAGAAACATTTTGGCAGTTTCCAAACAAGCGGCTATGGCTTGCCTAGGGCTGTGGCAGCGGCTGTGGCTAGACCACTACATTAATGCGTAAAGTTGCCTGTAAAAATGTCCGTGTGTGACGAGACCTTTAAACGCGCATCACATACAACATTTAGTTTCATAAAATAGAACAAAGTTTGATTAAATGCAGTTTTGTGAAAATGGTTTCCGGGCTGAGCGGCTTGTGAGTATTACTTCAGCAGCCACAGGCAACCGTCAATCGTGTTCCACTCCCCGCCTATGAAGTCGACTGACTCGTTGGTTCACCCGTAAAAACAGCATTTTTTTAAATGTGGTATAGTACTCGGGTAAAATTCACCAAACGTCATAAAATGTGTCTAGACTTGAAATTGAACAAACAGAAAGGCTCTTGAATGTATTTTTGATAAATAAATTATCTGTTTCAGGGAGGTGTTATCTGTTGGAAGCGTGTTAGGGTGGACAGGAACAAGGTGGGTGGGTGCGGGGGCGGGGGTGGGTGGTGGTAAAGAGAAACCACTGTTAACAAAAGCTGCAGGGTTTAGAGGACTCTGAGCCCGAGAGCTAAGACAGTGGAGAAAAAGAGTAAATCCATCGCCACTTTATTATTATTTATTTAAAAATCTGTTTACAGCGACCTAGCAATTGGCTGGTCTGACAGACGAAGAAGCAGTAAAACGTACATCAAGATCAAATAAGTAAATATAACGAATAAGTTAATTACGAAAGACTAAACTGTTGGGGTACTATCATGATGGCACTGCCATTTGTCAAGTCCCCTGGATCTGTGCCATATCAATATTCATATTGCATACTGGTTCTACACAAACATGGACCAGACTAGTTGCCCTCTAAGCCTCGTTTCGGTTACACTTATTTAAATGGTGGGAGGAGCACATGATGGGTGGCTCATGATAAAGGTCTATTTCTGTATCAGATTTGTGTTCTTTCTGTGACTCCTCTAATCCATATTTTATGTCCTCTTCGCAACAGGAACTATTTCATCTCGGAACAAATACCTCTTCGACACAAGGAGTGTTCTGGACCGGGAGACGGTGCTAGCAGCCGAGCTACACCTCTACAAACAGAAACCCAGATACCCCGACGGACACACCGACAATATCCCACAACAAGTGACGTGTGAGATCTACAAACTCAGCAAGCACGGCCACCCGACGATGACCAGGACATTGGTGGACCGTAAAATGGTCAACTCGTCCTACTCAGGATGGGTACAATTCAGTGTCACTAGTGCCTTTGAGAGTGGTGATGTAGAGGCTCAGCATATCCTCTCAGATAAACTCTTCGAGATTCGCATCAAGAGCGAGCCAGAACTCCCTAAAGGAACCATAGCGTTTGCCAAGAGGCCACGCCCCAAGCACAAGGACCACAGGCCGTTGCTCGTCTTGTTCCTAGACGACAAAAACGTTTTAGCGAGTGATATAACGCTACCGGGAACATCGGTCCCAACGGCGGGTAGCCAACTACTCTCGGGGATGGATAAAAAAGTGCCCAGTAATGGCGGCAAGGAGGGCGGGCTTACACTTGGAAAGAGCCCTCAAGCGACTGGTGCAGAACACTCGAATCGGCGACGTAAGAGGAGGGCCTCCTCACGGATGACAAACAGAGGAAGGACTAAATGCCAACTCTACGATTATTATGTAGATTTTCATAATATCGGCTGGAGCGATTGGGTAATAGCGCCTAATGGTAAGTTCAGTGACGTCTATAAAACTTGTGAATCTTAGTTTCATCTTGATTCTCTCAGACAAAGATTTCTTGAAAGAACCAAAAGTGAATATTATTTTATTTAAGGCTGTGAGTTCTCAACATTTTAGCAATAAGATCACATTGTAAGTTGTTCAACTCGCCATTGCCGCTCGGATACCGTGAGTTATACTGCAGTAACCCTTTTTTAAATCCCGTTTTAGCCATTTTCACCCGACAGTAATTTAGCAGAGTTTCCTTGCTTAATTTTAGCATGGTTGTGCAAACAATACTTCATATAAGGAATACACGTCTAGTCACAAACTTTCATCAAGCAAATTGTCACTTTTAGCAGCTTGTGTAACCTTGGGTCTGTTCATAAAGATAGTCCTAACTTAGGACTAGTCCTGGGAGTTATTAAACACCTTACTCGAGATATTCGACTAGTCTTTACTCTTGGTGAAATCCACCCTGGTCTCTAGTTAGCAGTTGGTTTACCATCATGTATACATGGCAAACGCACCAGAATTCAATATGGTTACGTCTGAATGTAGAAAATGAGAGAATAGCTGGAAACACTTAAAACGGGTGCTTGTACAAGCGCCTGGGGCGCTCAGCATTATCCATGTGGTTTGGGGTTTGCATGCCGAAAAAATAACAATTTAGTAGTAAAGTAAAGTGGTGGATTAGGCGTTGTAGTCCGCACCGAATAGCCTTCCCGATATTGTGTGACATCCACCCAGGACAAAAGCGAATGCCAAGATTTACTGTTGGTTTATTCAAAGCGAAAGCCGCGTAGCCTCAGGGGGAAAAGTGTCTATGCCGATACCTGAACAGTTCCCGTAAAAAAAGTGGAATCTTTTCTGCGGCATGGTATGTCGAGATCATACACCTATTGGATAGGTATTTTGCTTCAAAAACTCAACCTGACAACATGAGTAATTAACCGTTGCCAAAAATCCAGGATAGATGCTGTGGTGTCGACACTCAATTTATCATTATTTTGTGGGCCTTTTCCCCCCTGGGCCGTAAAACTGGTTGATATTAGCTTCGCTTGTACTTTCTATTGTGTTTATGAGTCTAGTTGTAGGTGTTAAAGGATACAGCCCCTAGTTTAGGTATAAACTAGGGTCATTAGCATTTAGCTTCAAGCACTGTGAAAAACCAACTGGTGTACTCATGCAATATAGATAGAGTTGTGACAGTGAAGGATTGGTGTAGATTTTGCTGCAAGATGGTATTCTAAAAATGATGGGCGGAGCGGGCATAACAAAGAATCAAATGCCATTGGTCTTCCAGAGAGGATAATAACTTGTCTTTAAAGGTCATGCCAATCAAGTCAAGTTTACCAATTCAATGATCTGATGGGACATTGTTATACATGGTTGTTGTATAAGTTCAAAACTGCTGAGCTAATGGGAATAATATTTGTTTCGAACAAAAGGGTGAAAAGTTACCAACAACTTTCAATAGTATGTTTGGTACTGATGTTTATACTTTTGTAAAGCTGTGTGCCGTTGTGAGGTTAGAAATATAGAGCTTGGGTAACGAATACTTCAACTGCTCAGAATTACTGTATATAGCACTGTGTGGTGCTGGTGTGATTTCTGGCGTAACTTTTGATGGTGACTGACAAGCGCCATTTGTCACAATCGCAACGCTGCCGCTTCCAAGTATTTACTAACTTTGTCTGATAGTTCTTCTGTTTCATTGCATGTGGGTTGTATGAGAAACTGATATATCATTTGACCATAACCTCCGCGTATCCATCATACGAAGTGGTTTCTGGTTTGTTGACCCGTCGGATAACTTGGTTAGATCCTCATCTATAATCGAGACAGCTTTAATACCCATTATAGTTGTTATGGTTAAACGGTAACCAGATTTGGTAATAATGGCAGACCGCAAACACATCATTGATGTAACTGTTAATTGTTGGCTATTCAATATGTATTCAAACTGATCTGGTATATTAGATCGTTGATTTATATATTGAGAGTTCAATTTCTTGAACTGTTTGCTACGCGGTATTTCTACTAATGTCTCTTCTTGACTGTGATTGAAGACAACCACTTGATCAAGCAGTTAGCTATGAGTGTCAATCATCGTCACAATGCACACACCTGTCACTGTGTGGAATAAGAAATGAGCTCGTCACCAAGGGGCTCAATGACCCGACCTGACCCCCTCCTCCTCCTGCGTGCAACCATAACATCGATTAACAGTCTTCGGTATCTGTACGTAAACTGGTATCGATACTGGGAGAACCGCTGGTATCGCGTATCACTGTTCCACGGCAACTCGATACTGTAAGGAGGTCAATATTCGATATTTAGGCCTCATGGGACACAACACCCTATTTTGAACTGGGAGTTTTTAGAGTGTATACTGGTTAAAACTTTCCCTGGTAGAGACGTTATCTGACATTGTCCTTTTGGGGAATGGGTTACTGTCAGGCCTGACACTTCACGAAGGAAACGAATGAGAATTGCAGCTATGACCCTGGTCAATGCCTTATGGAAATAATCTAGTAGAACAATTTCCTCATGTTAATATGCCCTTTACCCATGAGAACATGACTTTGTGCCCTTGCCATTTAAGAAACGAAGCATACAGGGCAGAACTGTAGGCACGGCCGTACCCGTTCGCAGCCATGGTGGCCCAGCCGAAATTGTGGGAGACCACTCGATTCCGGCAAACTGGCACCGTTCTGCTGTGATTGTTCACAATGCCATTGACATGATAGGCCAACACTGGTTCTAAAAAGAACCACAGTAGCTGTTGTGAAAACGCTGTTTTACACAACTTGGCTTTTAACTTTTTGCCGCCGAAGGATTTGTCGTTGGTACGCATCGTTGGGCCGTCGACGGAGGCCACTGACTCGATACCCGATTGTTTAGAAAGCAATGCCACCTCGCTGTCTGCATGAACGCATCTCGCTTTATAGTGACGGGTGCAGTAAATGGCATTTATATGATCATAAATTACTATTAAGGGTATAATAGAAACTTTATCAACAGCCCCTGAAAAATGCCGGCCTTTTGTTGCCTTTAGAACTCATCTTTCCTGCGCACCGATGTAAATGACCAAAAGGCGATTTTGAAAAAAGGAGACATACACAAATCTGCCTCACACAGACGTGTGAGCCATACATAGGCAAACCAGAACAGTTTGGTAAAATCATATTTGACAATATTTTTATTTTCTTTCACAAAACCTTGTAATCGAACACGCTACCCACTCAAAAGTCATTAGTTAGGGTAAGCCAGTGGCGTAACTATGGCTTTTTCAGTGTGTGTGCGTGTGTGTGTGTGATGTACGGTAGAAGACGCACCTCTCGGACAAGCCATTAGAATCGGCGATTTCAAGACACACGAATATGACTTAAATGTTGTCATAGGTATTTCATGTATACAACATTGGTATACATTGACATTAAGTATTGGTATAGCTGACAAAATAGTTGCAGGCAGTGTTTATGTTTTGTGTGATCAACCTATACACGTGAAATAACAAACCTGTGAACATGTTGGCTTAATTTCTTGTGTAAATAGTGAATAATCATGCACAATTTTCAGCTTGCCAACACACGAAGTAAAATCAGCCGCTTTATGGTTTTAGATACAGTTTTCTCGAATATGAGTTCATTTCAGATGGATATAATTCACACATGAACTTCATAATCAGAAACTTTACGATTAAGATTAAACAATGTTATCTTTTACCAATTCTGTGTAATGCCTTTAAGATCATCGATGTTGCATTTTGTTCGCTTAAACTGGGTCAGAATTCTGCCCTAAAATGCTAACAAAATAAACTGAGATGTGAATGAATGTTCTTTTTTGGAGACCGGGCCTGGGGTTGGTTGCCTATAAATAGCCTAGTGTGACATGGCTTTAGAGAGTGACCAAGTCTTATAGGTATGCCAGGTACATTTATTGCTGAACCCCTGGCAATGATACGAGAGGATTTAATTTGTTTATCACGGTAAGCAGTGCCAACCTCTACAGGGTACGACTTTACCATCACAGAAACGAGGTTGAAAAGATAAATCACTAATAACCCAGTATAAGTAACAATTTACAAATTTCAAGCAAATTTCCGTTGAAATGTAAATCGAATGTAATTACCTGTGAGAGCCACACAAACAGAGCCAATGAAATAACCTTTTACGCACTTTTTGCCTGGAGTAGAATTTGTTTGGGGTCTTTTAGGTCTACTTAAAGCGAACAGTTGCAATGACGTTGACTTGAGCAAAATGTCAGTTTTGATGCAAATCGTATTGATGTGTTGGTGAACACCACAAACACACAATGTATACACCCCAGGGACTATGATTTAGTCGGGGCGGCCTCCCTTCCACGCAGTTTATTTAGTACCGACCGCTATGGATATTGGATAACTCTGTGTGTGGTTTTACATGATGATGCGATTTGGGTTTAAAGGGAAGGTATTCGTTTGGTAGTCACTCAGTCACTCTTATAAATATAAACATAATGAAGCGTTCTTAGACAGAAAAGGTACCACAACGCTTTATACAGCAACAATTACTGGCAACAAAAACCTATGGTTAGAAGCCATAAGCAGCTTTCGGTTTAGTATAAAACAATTTGAGAAACATTAACATTCAAAATAATGTGGGTTATGTAAAAAGATACAAGTTTTTGTGTACCCAAATTTGAATCTGTGAAAAGTCTGTCAGATTGTGTATTCCTATGGGATTATTTTCCCGCATGGCGTTATTCGCTCGATTTTTGGCGATGTCTCTAAAACGCGACAACCTTCTGAAATGAAGTTTTCACGTGTTATAAACTCAAACGGGTTTTTATTTTTCAGTAATTGTAAAGAGATATTTATAAATGGCCCGTCGACTGAGTGAAGTCTAGATATCTGTGACGCCATATGACCCATTGTATATTGTGTTGGCCTATGGAGAGATGCATCATCATCGCGATCCAAACTGGCATTTTTCTAATCTGAAATTTAAACGAGTTCATTTTATGACATAATGTTGTCATGATTGTACGATTATACTCAAACACTTTGGACGGTATTTCTGTCTTATGGTGTTTTTCCAGTCTAATAATCTTGTATGCCGACTTTATTTAGAATCCAAGGAGGCCGAAATATAAGTGTTGGGACCTCTAAGCCTTTGGGTATGGGCACGGTTAATGTGGGTCTCACTTCTTTATGTCCCTCGCCTGTGGGACTTCGAACTTGAGTGACCTGGTAACACTACATGCATGTCCGTGTTTGTAAGGCCACAGTCAAGGACTGTACCTCCAAAATAATATAATAATAAATCAATTAAGTAAATAAATGTTAAATAAATATTGTTGCCTTCACCTCTACAACTAAATTATTAGAATAAGGTGAGTGCAGTGTCCAATTGCACAAAGCTGTAAAGTAGCGAACAGTGCTTAGCAAAGTTTCTTACTAAAGCAAGAAGTAGCAGGGAACACGTGGTAAACGATTATACATTTCATGGGATTTTTGCTGACATGTTTCTGCTATATAAACAAGCTTTATCCGTGCTAAAACTATCGCTTAATATAATAGCTTCGTTAAACTGGACCCTGCCCATGGTACCAATTTCAGAGTTGATTAAGCACAAACATGAACTAAGCACAAAACTATAGTGCTGTCCATAATAAGGTTACCAGCCATTCTACCGTACCCCCTTCGTCTGCGTCTATTTTCGGCATATTAACTGTAATATTCAGGCAAACTTTTCTGCTTAAACAGCTCCATGATGGGCCCTGTTTTTAAAGAATCCGCCAACTGCCGCCCTGACCCAGTTTCATAATTTACTTGTTTATATTCGTGACTAGTGACATATTGTACTCAATTTGTGCTTAGCAGAAGATATTTGTTAAGCAGTATGTTTTGCAGATTTTAGTCCAACTGTAAATAACTCTGTTTCATCAACCCATGCGACTTCACTATTTCAGATAAGCTATCATTTGTGATTCTAAAATATTAATTTTTCAGAGGATATGTTTCTCCGAATAATTAGTTCCGTTAAAGCAGAGTCACATTCATAAAGTAATGTTTGTGATTAGAAAACATTTCCATCCATGAATTACTTTTGCAATTGCCAGACATAATTACCGAAACTAATTTTTTTATACTTTTTCTGAACAGTCCACAAACCTTGAAATAAAAAAACTAAAAGCCATTATTTAGATTAATTTTTAAAATTTAGTTCAACGTCAAACAATCGGAATACCATGCTCATTAAAGTTAATTACTACTGTCGATGTCAACTTGAAAATTGCTGCAATAAAAGTAAAATTGCCAACGTTGAAGTGGATAAAAACAATATTAATTGCGAGCTTGTCGTATAAATAAGAGTTTGAATTGAAGTAGCTTCTAAATAAATAAGTTATTATTAGTACTGACTTCTGGATTAGGGTTATACATGTGGGAAAACAAACCAAGCATTTCTGCCAAATGCCATTAGTATCTCAAGCAAACTGACGCCAGTGGCAACCATTTTAAATCATCCTGACATAGATGCGTCAATAAAAAAATAGCCATTACTATAAAAACTTGAGCTGAGCAGATGCCTTAAGAATAATACATGATAGCTTTCCATTTACACTGCAGCCAAGATACGCTTTTGTTTGCAACCGATATATGAAAGTATTTCATTGAGTTATTTTGTTGAAGTTCATGCTTTTGTAAAATTTAAATTTGCTAGCCTTAAATGTTTTCTCGCTTAAAGCTGCGGACAATATAATTATCGAGTAGGTCACCCAGCAGTGTCCACACCTTATGACCAAACATATTCATAAAATAAACAATATGTGAAAGCTTCAGTTCAATCGGTCATCAGCAGAGTCACGTGGAAATAGTTTTTTTAAACGTTATATCCGCTCCCGCTGTTTTCAAATATCTTGGGGTTTTTACTCACAAGTTCAAATCAAAACGTTTTAATTATTTCTCCAAAAGGAATAGCGCTCCATGCAAAAATATTTCAAGGGAAGTTTTCTACTATGACCACCTTTCTATCACGTAAATTATGTGCAAATCTGTCAGAATTTATTTAAACTCTTGCCAATATTGTGCACTCCTTTTCAAGTAGCAAAAAAAAACCGCACCAGTCCTTCATCCGACGTGACAACCTCGTTTCGTCAAGAATATTATGTTGACAAAAATAGAACAACAGTAGGCTTTAAAAAGCTGAATTGTATCAAGGTTGCAAATCATAACCGGTGGCACAGAACCTTTAAAGGTACTACTCAAATGGTGGCGACCTTTGACCTTTAGGATGACCCTTAGATGAACTTACCACCGGAAGTTATTTGTGTACGCTTTGTATGGTTGTTTGCACAACGTTGTAACACTTTCAATTATAAAGTTACACAATTTGCTAACTGACACAAACTGTTGTTGTCAAACTTTGACTGAAAAGTTGTAGTCATCGTGTTTACATGATTACCGTATCAATCATCTCTATTTAGGAATATATTTATTTAGATTTTTGATTTCTTTTTATATAAATGAGAATTCAAGTTGTATAAAAGAGTAAAATGGTTATATGGGATTGTATATCAAACTTCATTTAATATTAGATAGGTCATACATTATTCTTGTTTCCAAATTAGATTAAAGTGACCCGCGTAGCAATAGTGTTTAGCTAAATACTTTTAATGGATTTTTAAAAGGCGGTCCAAATATCAGAAAGCTGTTGTGCGTATAGCAGAATACGTTGCCTGATAACTTGATATGCCAAGAGAAAGAAACTTTAGGCAAAGAACCAGTCGAGCAAGTATAGTGTACAGTGTTTGACACCATTGTCTAGTAACCCAAGTTCAGCCATAATTTGTATCCTCATTTTGTGCTTTAAAATATATGGAGCGACACAAAGTCCCGTAATTATGGTCGCTTGCGGTTAACCCCTTCGTTGCTTTGTAATAGGTATGCACTTTGTTGTATAGGTCACTGCCTACCAAGCTAGGTGCAACATAGCCACCAAGTCTGGAATACTAGAAAACTTACAAATTTAATGTTTGCACTAATTTCCACTTTCTTGTTATATTTCACATTCATTTTGTTTATGCAGGAAGTCATAATATAATATTTCACCGCTCCTCCCTTTTGTCAACCCGTTTCATGTTTTTAAAAGAATGGGCGAACTCTTGCGATATTGCCAGGCGTAATTTTACTGCCAGCCTTTTTCCACTGACTCGCTAATCCATGCTTTTCATAATTGTTTTTAACCTGGCGTTACATATTTTTTATTTTAATTAAATTTGGAATCGCCGCGGCAGATGAAAAGACTTAATTGGCCTAGCTTTACTTGTACGATGAATAGTGACTACAGTCTGGTGCCCTCATCAATGAACCTTTTTTACCCGAAGAAGAAAGTGAACGTTTCATTTGAATATTTCTTAAACTTTACAGATTTGGAAAGTTCCAGCCCAGATAGCAAAATGGCAAGAGAATGGAAAAAAAGATCATTGGTCCACTACACTTGACATTGCCATTCACAGAATTCGTTGCACAATTTAAAATTTGACAATAACAAAATAACGGTCTTAAAAAATGCGATTTCGGATCATCGAATTACATGTTTTTTTTCCGATTATGTATCAAGCAAGCCTCTCATATGCCTCGCAAACCAAAGTAAATCCTCTCAGCAGACTCTCGATTTCTTAAGATTGTTCATGATTTCAGGATTTCCGACAAATCTCCTTGAGCCTTCAAAATGTCTTGAAATAAATGAAGCAGCCACTTAAAGGGGAAAGAGACTAATCCTCATTGTTGACTTATAAATAGTTTATGTTTCTGGTGATGCACAACAGGGTCTGTGAACCTCTTGAAATATAACATCTGGGAGGCTCCGAGACTTCAATATGGAGGAAACTAAACCCCAATTTCATTGAGCCGCTTTTGCACGAAACGTAGCCTACCTAAGCATTACAATATTGCGCTTACCAGAATAAGGTTACCACCCAAACTACCATGACACAAGTACATCTTGTGAATGGTATCCTGCTCACTTCTGCTCAGAAGAAAACTTTTAAGCAATATTTTCTGAGTAAGCAGCTCTATGAAATGACACATTTCTTTAGGAATTTCCACATTTTGGTAAATCTCATCCGTGTCTCACGTATCTGAACACACAACTTCGTTTCAAAACAAAACATACATCACTTTAACGTGTGATTGAAACCAAATCGTTGACAAGATTTGCACAGTCTCATATCTTGTAACCTGTATAGGTCAGTCACCGTTCTTGTTACATATTCATTACATCGTGTATTATTGGGGGATAAATCCAAAGATAACATCCAGACCCACAACCCAAGTTTAGAGCTCCCCATGATTTAGTTTCAACCAGGTAGACCCTCGTTTCTCTGTTTTCATTGGAGTATAACTACAGTGTCACTTCCTTTTTGCAACACCTGTTGGGGAATTTGCCTATTAGGCCGCATTAACCCCAAGTCGCGAAGCCATCTGGGATGAAATTAATAATAATCTTTCCAAAATATTTGTCCAAATTTTTGGAATTTGTTGAGAGAATGCTGCGGTTTGGGTATCGGTAGGGCGAGCATAACACTTGCTTGTTTTTTCTTTTCTAAGGTAGGTTTAAAGTAAGGTTACTTCCTGAACATTGCTAGTCATTTTAAATTTAAAAAAAACTCGTCGATTTAGGTGGGCTGGTGAGTCAAATTAGGGTCAATAAATGTGGAGTTATTGTGTAAAATTTACCACAAGCAAGGGTCATTACGTGTGTTTCGATGAGGAGAAGGGCTATTGTAGCCAGGCACTCCGTGCATGACGTCACGGCGTTGTAAAAACTTGTAGCAAACGGGGCCGAAATGCGAATATCGCCCCAAAGCGCGCACCTTCTAAACAAACGACCAATAAATATGATATTATCGCATTTTGATACACACCAATCTTGATTTATCTGAAATGACCCGACTGTGTGGTCAAGATTTAACTGTGATATTCGAGAATGTTCACTGCGTTGCCAAACACCAGTCGATATTAAAATCTGAATGAAGTAGAGTTTAAGTTAAAGTAATATTGATCTTGTTGTGTAAGAAAAACTACAAACATGTTGAGCTCCATACTTGGTCACGGTCATTGAGTTACCTAGGGTAATCCTTAATCTTCAAAAAACGACCATGAACTTTCCAATCGAATGTCATGGCAGGTAGAACATCAAGAAATATTAATGTCGTTATTTTAGGGGTTAGATCACTTTTCAAAATTGCGATTCCGGAAAACGACACCTTCAGAACTGGAACACATCAGCCTCGGAGGATGATGTTGACACTTAAGCCCACCTGTGCGGCACCTGAGGCCCACTTAGTGTACCGTCGCTAGCCTCAGCAGGACCCACTACCCGTCTGGCCAGGACCCCGCTGAACATCTCTCACGGACTCGGATTTCTCCACACCGTCCAAACGTACCCCAGTCGAACTGGGGTCGAGAGACTTCCAAAAAGAAAAATGACAGCACCGTGCATTGACATGGCGTCCCGCGAGCACCCACCCTGATCAAACTTCCACAACTTTTTTTTAATGTTGTAAAAACTTACTTCCGTGTTTGAAATTGGGTGCCTGGGGGTGACTGATGGCTCTGTGGATTTTAAAACGTGTCGTGTAGAACGGAGCGTGCCATCCCGGTCTCTGCACCACGCAGAGGGCCGTTAACTCGGTGCAGTAGCCCCCGAGGGGTCGGGGACGCCGCCCGCCCGCACAAGGGTACATCTTGGGGTATGTAAGCCCGGCTTGAGACACAAACCGTTAACCGATCCGACATCATGTGGATGTGGAGTTAGCGAGACAGGTGTCGGGGAGGCACCGCAGGAGTAAAATCATGAAGCTTTTTTCGGTCGGGGTGCTGGAACTCAAAACAACTCGGCCAGTGGACCACACAGTCACAGGAACGATTATGACACCACCTCGTTTCTTTATTTCCCCCGAAGATGTTTGAATATTGCTGTATGTGTAACACAAACTTGGCATGCTTATAGGGATGGAAAAAAGCACAATGTAGTTTATTTTTCAGGCATTGTCAAGTTTATTGTTACACTATCCTTACACAACCTGCAGATATTTGCTTAAACTTGGCTACGGCTCGCGTTACGCCATAACACTGTCAGCAGAATGCTTTAAGTATTTAAGGACAAACAGAGAAACCCACGCCGGTGTTTTGTGGGCAAGAGGTGTATTTAGGTTTATTCCACAAAGTATTCCTTGATAGGGTGAGGCTTTCTTTTTGAAAGTTACAAATAATTTGACTAAACCGATTGCATATGCAGCCGTCTTGCCCGTGATCTGTTTTGCACGACACTATGAAGCTATTGCGTTGACAAATTTGACCAAAACAGTTGAGCAGAGAAAAAAATGAAGAAGTTGTCAAAATATGTTATATCCCATCACTCTTTACTTGGGGAAAACGATCAGTTGAGGCATCACTTTATCACAAGACCCAAGTATTATTAAAAACGATAATAAACAGTATAATTTGTTATTTTAAGCCTTACACCAATAAATAACCAACGGGACATTTATAAATCGCATTTTACCAAAGAATGAAGAGCGATGGAAAAGGAAAGAAAAGAAAGGGGTCGGGAGAGGGAGATTCCCATATTACATGCCATCGGAGACAATGGGTCAATTTAGGTCAAATTAATCAATCCTCGAATGACTAATCAAGCCATTTCTATAAAGTGTAATGACCTGGGGAGTTATATTCATTGATGTCCTAAACTGCGCCAGATACAGTGAATGAGTGAGAGGAGGTGCTTGGGAGTAAAGGTGTATTATTTTGTGGAGAAACAAAAACTCATGTTCTTAACACTGTGCTGTTGTGGCACACATATCTCATGTTTCATTTTCTTTTGTTTATTTCAGGATATTGGGCCAATTTCTGTGAGGGGAACTGTCCCTTCCCCCTGGACCCCAACTTCAACGCCACCAACCACGCCACTGTCCAGGCGATTCTTCACATGCAGACGGGGTCATCCCGGAACAATCGACGGCTGCCCAATCCGTGCTGCGTTCCGGCTACACTGGAGAGCATCCACGTGTTGTATCTGGACGATTTGAACAACGTGGTCCTCAAGGAATTCAACGGAATGATCGCCACAAGCTGCGGGTGTCATTGATCGTCTAGAGGCGGGAACATTATTTAAAGACTCAAGAGGAATTTACGTGCACACAATTAAACCAGAAATGCTTAAATCATCAGGAGCTTAAAGGGTCACGGTCAACCGAACTACCCGTAATAGGATATACGTATACCCCGATTGGAAGCCTCATTCGGTAGACCCTTGAGGATAACCATACCACTTATTCTACTAAATATAAAGGTATCATCTGGAATATTCTCTTTACAGACATGTCATGTTCCAGACTGGATGGAACGAGGCTTCAGGTCATTAACCCCACCTCCCGCCAAGCCCCGCCCCGCCCACCACCCTAACGGATTTGTGGTTTTGAGTACTGTAAGTTCATTTGAACAACTGAGCACAAGGCACTACCAACCATGACTATTAATAATATTTATGGAAAACTGAGATGTTTAAAATCAAAGAGGATTGAGTGCTGGGGACAAAGACAGTTACAAAACAACTGTCAGTTCGAAGGTCTACAAAATAGTAACTGAAGAAGATGTTTCGCCCATTCAAGAAACCATCGAGAAAAGGACCCACTATGGTTTAACTTCACAGAGACTTGAAGAAAGTCTGTATTGAAAGTAGACTACATCTAAAAGTGTTTGATAAAGTTGATTGTACTTTTAACGCAGGCCGTTTACCGGTTCCTAAACAAAGCTCAGTCTTCTTATTTGAGCGGGACCCGCTTTCACCAAACCCACAGCTGACGGTAAACACATCCACTCCTGCCCCCGAAGCATCTTCTACAAATTGCTTTGCAATTGGCGATGTCTGTCAGGTAACATCATGACAAAGCACTTAGTGGGAATATCTTGCGCGTTTAGAGGGTAGGGGAGAGGCTGGTAGAGCGAGAGAGGACGGTGTTCAGTTATTGTTACTTTGGGGCAACCTTGCCCGGGGCAGTATCTGGCGCAGTGCAGGTGATGACGACCTGTCTTCCTTTTTTTAGGACACGGTGTTTTTAGAAAGCATTTCACTGCATACCATTCTCTGCCCCTCGACGTCGAACATGTCAACATTCTACATCTAAAACACCAAACCGTAAACTAAAACACATAGCCAAGATTTAGACTTGTGCCAATTCTTGTGTACGCTTCCGAAGTGTGTATAAATAAACTCGATTCCTGGTGACAAAGTTAGTTTGATATTATACACTGAACATTCATATAGGTGTGTACAGCGAATGTCCACTTTGCTATTCCGACATTGGGCATTGGGCATTCACGTATATAGGTTTGTACAGTAAATATTTCAATAGATATTTGCAACGCTCTTTTTAGAGCAATATCAATGTTTCTATTTCGTTATTGGACATTCACGTACGTTTGGCATAGAGGTGAATGTATCCCATTTGGAGATTGGACACTGTTGTACAAACCTATATGTGAATGTTTAATGTCCAATATCGAACTAACACGTATACATTCTCTGTATGTACAAACCTATATGTGAATGTTTAATGTCCAATATCGAACTAACACGTATACATTCTCTGTATGTGCAAACCTATATGTGAATGTTTAATGTCCAATATCGAACTAACACGTATACATTCTCTGTATGTGCAAACCTATATGTGAATGCCCAATGTCCAATATCGAACTAACACGTATACATTCTCTGTATGTACAAACCTCTGCCAATACCAAACTTACTTTACTGTCATCGTTTCCTGTGATATTTTTACCTTAACTATACAACCAATAATACGATTTCCTCTGGATATTACACCTGAGGGAATTGATTTTTTAAATTCCTCATAATTTAGACGTAAACACAAATCCTAACTAGTATTACGGGTGTATGATGTACATACTTTTAAAAAGTGTAATTATTTCGAGTGTTTAGTGTACATACATCATCAACTCTCATTTTGTTGTCCTAAATTAGGGCAAGCACAGCATTGTTTACATCTTTGTCTATGTTTGTTTGTTTGTTGGTGTTTTGGAGTGTTTGATTGTTTTGTTTGTTTGTTTGTTTGTTTGTTTGTTTGTTTGTTTGTTTGTTTGTTTGTTTGTTTGTTTGTTTGTTTGTTTGTTTGTTTGTTTGTTTGTTTGTTTGTTTGCAATTAATCTTAAGTTGTATGCATTGCTGTTTTAAATTTTGCTGCTTTTCTTTTTCCTTTTTTCTTCTCTTCTGTTGTACTTTTATTTGTATTTAACTTGTAAAAAAAAAAATTGTTTGTTTTTAATCACTGTATCTTTAGTGTCTCGAAAGTTGATACGTACGTAAGTTATGCGTCTAAAGAGATATCGGTACATGTAGAAATTGTATTTGTTTTAGCGGTATGGTGGACATAATTTATTACAGGTGTGCCATTTTGTTCGTCTTGTATTTAAAGGGAATGAATACATTTGGTTGTTGAAACCGTTCGATTCTAAATAAAGACATACAATAATAGTAACTTGTGAAAATTTCACTTCAAAATGTCAAAGTTCTTTTGATACATCACCGGAAATCTAGAGCGGTTTAGTCCACGCATGAAAATGAATCCTTGATTTGTATTCACGTTTCTGACAGTAACGTTCTCAAATTCAAATTTTTAGGGATAACAACGAATATCTTTTTTCGAACCACAATACTTCGAAGAGAAATGATTATCAAAATGCTTTACAGAATCGAAAGCTGCCGTAGGCCTAGTTCTAACCGAGAAGGTTTTATTACTAAACGTATACATTCCCTTAAAATCAACTATGGCCATTCCGAAACCTCGGCTTCGGCTCCAAATTCGGCTCAGGCTAGCTTGACGGAGTGACGGAGCCTGAAGCCGAATCCAAAACCGAAGCCGTGGTTTGGAAAGGACCATAGCCCCATCGAGGCTGGAAGAGCAAAATAGTCTGGCACCTTGTTTATCTAGAATCAGTATTCTTTATTGTTAGTTCACAAACGAGCATGCAAAACATTGTTATGCATAGTAAGTACATAATCAATGTCTCCGATGGTTTGAATGACATACCTTATGTGGTCATCGAAGTTGAAAAATTGTCATCTTAAGTTTCCCCTTGTTTTTAATTCGTTCGTATAGTTACTTTGATAGACTGGGGGACATTACTTACTTATAATGTTGTGATAATTGCGTAATTGTATATCTTTTGTTTTTATAAATGATGCCATAAGTTTTGTATCATATTTAAACTTGTATATATTACTATATTATAGCTATCACTGAATTTTTCTTTCACAAAGAGTGTATACAATAACTATCAAGAAGAAGGGAATAACAGTTTCAATTAATTTCGAAGCGTAACCTTGAAATCGACGTAGTCAATTTCCTACTTATTATAGTTCCTTACTTTTAAATGGACAATTTATAAAAGTATTATGAATGATTGTAAATTCAGTTTAATAGTCGCAAGGGATCTTATTTATTGGAAGTATAGTGCATGTAATAAAAGTGCGTCAATTAACGAAAGTATACAGTCGATCAAATTGTTTTCCCTAACAGTAGCACTGTCTGTCTTTCTGTCTCTCTGTCTGTCTGTCTGTCTGTCTGTCTGGCTTCCTGCCTGGCTTCTAGTGGTACGGTTTTTGACGGATATTTGTGACAATAAAAAGATTCTTGTTTGTTTTGGGTTTTTCAAAACATTGATATTTCGGGGTGGGTTATGAAGTGTATAATCACTCCTGTGACGAACTTTTGAAATGACCATTTGTTTAATGATAGAAATGAACAACAATCAGCCATTATTTGTGAGAGGATCACAGTGAATGCTTTACGCCATGCGGTGGTCTAGTGAGATTGTACATTTGTCTTCACATTCGAATCCCATTGAAGATCAATGTAGTCAAACTGTTACTAGTTGTTAGCCACATACCGAATGAATACAGCGCCTAATCTAGCTTTGAATAGCTACACCAGACTCATTCTTTAATGCTTTATTATGCACCATACGTTGACAGTAAAGTGAAAATGTTCGAACATAAAGGCTTATTTTTTCCATTTACCAAAGAAGAAAAAATGCTAGCCTATCTGCTTATCGCTTGGCCGGCCAAGCGCAGCGGTGGGGAGCGCCGACGGGTCCATTAGGTAGCCCCGCTCAGCCGGACCGATCATTAACTAGAGAGTATGAATGAATTATTCAACCTATGCACAATTCATCATTTTTGTCTAAATATAGCTCAAGTTCGCACAGTTTCCTACCCTGTCACATGACGGAAAACCAAGGATTCTAAACAAAAATAAATCACACATTTATACATCACATTGACAGGTATACATTCTTTGAAATAAACAGTGTCAATGACATGCCCTTGGGAGGTAGTTACACAATCGCTCCTTCTTGACGACTGTTATACCGCCCTCTTTTGAAACAAAACCGAACATGATCCTGACTCTTCTTCGCTCTTCCACAAACCAACTTTTTATTCTTGTGAATATTAAACAATTTACACGATACGATTTTCAGCCATTTTGCCGGCAGCTGTTATTGCAAACGGATGCAATTTACACAATTGTAATTTCAGTATCAGAGTCGTGTGACACGAGGCAATTTATATGCAACCAGTTCCAGGCAATCTCCAAGAAGAGAATCTATTCACAATTGAATGTTCTCACAATTTTCTTGGGAATCGTAAGACAATGTTTGAGAAATTAGTATTTCGATACTTAAGTGTGGTCTTGTGGATTAGGTATACACATTTAAACCGTGGACCTATAAAGATAGGGAACAATGGGGTCCATATTTCAGGGAGAGGTCCACGGTTAGTATAAGATGGTTCTTGGTAACAAGTAATGGAGAGCCGTTGATAGTTAGTATCAAACATTGTGAGAAACAGCTCCCTCTGAAGTAACGCAGCTTTCGAGAAAGAAGTAGTTTCTCACTAAAATATTCGAATTAAATTCGAGCGAACTTGTATGACAATGGTGGGTTTTTTTCACCGTTATTCTCCTCACAATTTCGACGACCAACTGAGTTGAAATTTTAACAGGTTTGTTAATTTGTTTGGATACACCAAGTGAGAACACAGTTCATTGACAATTTCCAAAGGTGTATAGTGTCTTTAAAACAAACATAAATGACTGTCATGATTTGGTTAACATTTGCCGAAACATGTCTCGATACCTGCTTATGCGCATTCATATGCCCAAGTCATCATTAGTCACGTGCGTCATCTTAGTCCGCCCCCGTAAAAAGATGCCAACGATTAATCTGTTATAAATGAAAATATCTTCAAAATAGTTGGCAATTACTTTGTGAGTGTTCTCGTCAACCGACTTAATGTACTGGAACAAATAGCCAGAGTGAATTGGTTTGAAGTCTGTTTTTTATAATGATTGGCACAGTTTCACGAAAACATTTCTCTGAAAATGGAAGATGGATTAATTCATACCCCAGATCCAGTTACGTTTGTTTGATTGTTTGTTTTTCAAAAGTACACCCTTCTGCACGCGATGATGTACTAATTAGTCACTTCTCATTACGAACAAAAATAGTTGAAATTTTTATGAGGCAATGTCTTACTAATGAAAACAATGACCTAATCGTATTTGCAGGAGGTACCATAATAACAAACTTAATGGTGCCAAAGACTTCCAAAGCAAGAATAAATGAAATGGAATTATATTCAAAGCAAACTTTTAACTTACTGTCTCTATTGAATTCAGCCCGGCCCGCCCCCCCCCCCCCCAACCCTCACAGGCCCTCACGCTTGCCCTGGCCCCGTTTTTATTGTGTGGAAGTTGCACTTTCGCTCCAATAAATTCCGACATAAAAGTGAGGACAACATCGGACAAAAAGGTATCAATCCCAGTATTAAGTAGGCGTCTTTTGGGATCAAACATAAAGTTTGCCCTCAATAAAGTTTTCTAAAATTGTCCTTCATATCATTGGTGCGTTGACTGGAACTAATCCCTTGCACTTTAGCAAACTCAAATTCCTTTAGAACTTACACACAGTCAACAAGCTGCAATGTCCAATGAAAGAATTCTAAACCTGTTTTACTGGTTTCACTTTTTTAACAAGTATGCGATAAAAACAAAACTACAAAGTAAAGTATTAAGCTAGGCAGACACAATTTGCAAAGATTTGTGGGAAAACATGTTGGACAATGGCTGGTCGTTAATCACGGTCGGAAGGGTCAAACAATGACGTAGAAAGCCCCTCCTCTTATTAGGCGGACAACCACGCCCCAAAATGGGTCAGCAGTAGTCAACATTGCATGTTATAGTCAGAGCAAAGTTTCCAAGTTTTGTCGGGCGTTTCTTTGTTTCTTGGGTTGGGGTCTTTGTTTGTTTGTCAGGGTGTTGTTTTCCGGGGTGTTTGTTTGTTTGTTTGTTTGTTTATTTGTTTGTTTGTTTTTTGTTGCTAGGGCTTTGTTTACGCTTCGTTGAGGTCGTTTTGTTTTGTTTTGTTTTGTTTTGTTGTGGGTTTTTTTTTTTTTTTTTTTTTGGGGGGGGGGGTCCAGAAAAAAGCATAGGCCCCTAATGTGAAAAGTTCATCTCAAGATAATGCAGCTGAAAATTCAGGTAGAGATCGCTGATAAAAGCAAATTGTATTTTCTTGATTACACAAAAATCAGGTTATTTACAAACCGACTGCAGCTACGATTAAGAGAAGCTTTATAACTTCAGAACATGTTAACCATGCCCTAAACCATGGTGCTCCGATAGGTCCGGGTTCAACCAACGACCTTAAATGTTTACTAACACATTTCCCACATAGGTATTACAGCCACTATGGGCATAATTTCTTCATGTTGTAGACAAACACAGTTCTTTCATTGCCTTGAAGTTGGCTCCTTGCTTCCGTATTTGAGAACCAACAACTAAATAAAACTGCAACAAATACAGATTTTCAAACTGTTGTAAACAAAATAAAACGATGCCACTGACAATACAAAATGAGAAGAAAAAACTTATTTCCGTTTAATAATCGAAGTTTAATTTCAAAAAGTTGTGCCCAATTGCAGCATACAAGAGCTTTCATTTGGCTCGATAAATGTGACAAATAATGCTTCTTCAGGGGTTTATAAAGAATTAAAAAAAAATGATTTGTTAAAAACAAACCTCGAAACAGACCACTCCCAGTCCAACCAGGACATAGTTCACAGGCATGCCAAGTGCTTTTCATCCATCGGTATACACCACTGTATTTGTTTTCTTGAGACAAAAATTAGCATCTAATTTGATTGAGCTATCTCAAAAGGATACAACGCCAAGTTTCTTTGAGAAAGACTGCTCCACCCCAAAAAACAATTTATCATAACTTTAACCAACCTTCACTGGATGAGCAACAAAATAACAACTAGTAGAAAATTGTTTCCTGAATAGTTCTAAAGCTTACAGATCTTCCTTAGATTTATCTTACAAAACCAACATATAAAGAATGACCATTTTTGTTGGACCCAGTCGTTGTTATATGACAATCATATTTCCTTGTTAAACCACGCTATCGGACACTTTTTGATATAATACAATAATATGTAATTATCATTTAATATTTACAATAATTTATACTCAAAATCTCTGAGTTCTTTTGCAGCACTTCTGTGACGGAAAAAATGCTAATTATGAATTATAATCAAAGGGAAGGAAAGTTTTATTGGAGACTATAAATGCTAGATTGCTACAGACTTATATAGGGTTTTGCACATATGTACATGGCGCCAAGAAACACAATTTGGGGGGGGGGGGCTATGTACGCTAGCGGGGACACAGCCCATAGAGCTGCATCAAAACAATGATTTAAACAAAATAACTCTGCATGGCAAAAATTAAAAGCAAATGGTAAATGGGATAATGGTACTCTGGCTGGTCACCTTATTCTGTTTAGAATATTTGTTTTGTGCTTAGCTACTTTTTGTGCTGAAGCAGTGCTTTGAAACAGCAAAACCCACATTTTCACAGCTGCTTTTCATTAATTTTGTGTTTCTTCCTTGCGCCATGAGCATCACTTGTGGTGGATACCGGCGCACTTTAAGTGTTCATATTATTGTTATTATTATTATAGCATCTCTTAATCAATTTAACACATGCTAAGCACAGTGCCGCTTAGCACAAATGAGTTACCACTCACCACTGGCTAGATAACCTTTACAAGTGTACTCATTCTGCTACATAGCTTGATGAAATTGGGTCCAGTTCAGCATTATAGGCAACCTCCCGTTTCTCTTTCCAATAACGACTGAATCCATTACAAAATAACAACTCACCTATTCCTCCTTTCAATAGAAAACTTCACAACTCTAGGTGGCAGCAGACACATTTCCTATTGATCGAATTAATTAATAACAATTCTTATATAGCGCATTTCACAATAACCGTATCAATGCGCTTTACATTAGTGCCCTGGTCATAGGGCCAATAACATCCCTTTTTAAGTGCTTCTCAGCTCCCTTGGGAATATACAACCTGGCAACAGTTTATATCGCTCCAAAGGCTTTTTCATTCACAATATCAACCTCTACCCTCGCAGGTACCCATTTATACCCCTGGGTGAAGAGAAGCAATTATAGTAAAGTATCTTGCTCAAGGACGGTGTCAAGATCGAGGTTTGAACCCACACTCTGGTGAATTAGCACCAGAACTTGAAATCGATGCTCTTAACCACTCAGCCATGACACTCTACATTCAAAATGACCATGTCCAAATCATCAAGCGACTTTAGCTAAGACTGTGAACAGCAGCAGTGTTGAAAACATGGACTTTTCTGCAATCCAGCAATAACCTCAGCTGAAGCCATCAATTTGAACAAAGCTTTAGTCTGCTGCCACCTAGTATCAACAAATCCAGGGCTAACCACTCGCCAGGCATATGGTAAAACCTGCCATGGGCTAGTAAACACCACTTCTTAACTTGCCCTATAATCTAGGGTCTCCTCAAATCTCTGCAACTTAATTGTTTAGAACGCTGCAAATAATATCTTCCTTTTCAGATGTAAATAGTACATTTTAAAAATGTGTTAAATTATTTTTGAGAGTATAAATGTTACTACATTTGACCTTTGAACCTTTCCAACAATTAATACATTCTTAAAAACCTGGTCTACTAACACTGCTTGGGTCAAGTAGAATGCACAGTTCACCCTGCCTGGTGGGCTACTATACAAAAAGCTTAAGCGCAAGGCCTGACAAGTGACCTCCTTTTGATGATAGGTTGGAATATCATGGATCTGAAATATATAAAATTAAGAGTTTTATGGATGCAGACGTTCTTAAATACATTATATCTACACATGTAGCTAATACCTGTATTCAAAGACAGTTCATTTCATATGAGGTAATAGTGGCCCATAAGTCTTTACTGTTCAAAATTCAAAATATATCCCGCCCAAAAGCAGTCATTCCTTTAAGCGATGTACGCTCAATGTTTCAGTGAGCTTTGATTTGTGTAATGTAAACCTCTCCACATAATCAGGGTAAAAAAGCACCCTCACCAGGGTCAACAGAAGGCACGTGATTGGCCAACAGTTATGCCTGGTAGATGGGTGTAAAAGCCTCATTCAGACTTAGGATGAAGCCCAATTCATACTTCCTGCGAATTTTATCGTCCCAGCCCTGTTTTTGCTGCAAATTTGTGACATGAAAATTCATATCGCATTTGCATTCGCACGAAGTAAGAAGCGGGCTTACAGATCACCCCACCACAAAGTTTGTAAATAGAGATTGCACCTTCAACCACTTACTTGTACCCGCAATGCTGACTATTGGATTATGGGTCTTGTCTTATCAGCTATTCCCTTAGCCTTAGCCTTTGCGTTATCTCGAAGTCTAGCCATCCCAGCTGGAATGCCTTCAGTAGAGACCTTCTCTGGTATATACATCTGGGCTAAGATGTGCCTCAGCCCCTTTGAAGCTTTGACATGGTTGGATTTATACCTCTCGATACCGAAGTGTTGTATGGCGGTGATGAACCCTGTGATGCTGGAATCTACCCAGGAATGTTTCTCTACCTCAGTCCAACTCTCGTTATCCTCGGCTGGACGATAGATTAGCTTCTCTGAAACAACCTGTAACAATTATACAATCAAACTAACACTCATTACAACATGCTTTGGTTGATATTATAATATCAATAATATATGGATTTATAAAACGTAAGCCTGATATAATAATAATAATATTGGATTTATAAAACGTAAGCCTGATATAATAATAATAATATTGGATTTATAAAGTGCAAGCCTGTTATAATAATAATAATATTGGATTTATAAAGTGTAAGCCTGATATAATAATAATAATATTGGATTTATAAAGTGCAAGCTTGTTATAATAATAATAATATTGGATTTATAAAGTGCAAGCCTGTTATAATAATAAAATATTGATTTATAAAGCGCACATTCTAAAATACATTACTCATGGCACTACATCAATAGATTATTTCAAATAGAAGTAAACTGATCAAACATTGTAACAACTCAAACAATTCTAAGTGTCTAGACACAGTAAAACTATAATATTCAAAACAATATTTAAAAGCCAATTATACCTTTGCATAGAAAATAACAAGAAAGTTATGAAAAAAAGAAACAGAAGCTAAATAGCTTGGTTAAAATAATATGGTAATTCAAGTAAACACATAGGCCTACCACCTGAAACAAGAAAGTCTCTAAGCGCTAACTAAGTGCATACATTTTTTAATTTCCATTCTTGTACATTATTCTTTGTGCCCTTACTTGTATTTATTTATTCCCCTTGTACGCAAAGAAAAAGAAACGTCATGCTTTTTTTCATGACAGTAAATATTTAGAATCTTGAGTCTAATAGACAGGGGCCAGTGGTCTAAAGTTGCCCAGTGTGACAGTGTGTACATGTACACTGTACATGTACTTTAAATCCAAACAACACAAGATATCACAAATCTGTCAAAAAAAACAGGACAATAAAATGCACAGTTTTGTACACTGCTTCCAAAAAAAGTTAACAGTTAACATCAATTGAAAACAATCAGTTACACAAAAGTAAAGAAATGATAAAGATCAAATTCACAAAGATGGTGAATCATCAAAATATAATAGAAGATTAATCATATCAAATGCAATATACAAGTAGCATAAGTCAAATGATTGCATCAAGGTTTGTTACAACAATTTTATAAAGAACAGTTTGAATATGGGGGAATGCCAGAAGACTGCAGCAGACACCTGGATCATGAAATCAAAATCAGAATCAAAATCAGAAAAAACTCAATTTATCATTATAAACCGTCACAAGCACAAAGTCGTACAGGTGTGCAAACCTCAATACTCAACAAAAAAGAAATACATCTATCAGATTCAAAATCAACATTTGAAAATAGTCATGTCAATCATAGTGAGAAATTAAAAATAGTCATGTCAATCACAGTGAGAAATTGAAAATAGTCATGTCAATCATAGTGAGAAATTGAAAATAGTCATGTCAATCATAGTGAGAAATTGAAAATAGTCATGTTATTGTTCAAAGGATAACACAATGCCACCTGATTCGTCAGGTCATGATTTTAACTGGCTCGATGCTAAAATCTCGCTCCAGTGTAAATTAGGAGTCCTGGTAATCTTCACAGAATGCTCTCAAAATCATTCAAATGAGCAAAAAATTATGCTATGTATTCTGATATTGACCCAATTCACCTGACGACACCTATTGACCACCAAAATGATGAGCGTGGCACAGTCGCCGCGTGTGACGTCAAGCATGGGTAAATATAAAAACACACTTCATAGCATTTGATAAGTAAAAAATGTATAAAATATAATGTCATAATTCATACCACGTACCATAAATTTTGTGTATCCTATATTTCTGGTATATATTGTGAAGGTTTTTCTGACTGGGTCGACCAGTGATTCTTCAACGACGCAGACATGATGGTTGTTGTGTCCGAAGATCAAATTCCCCCACTTGGGCATACGGTTTGTCTTCGTCATAAGACGTTTCGTCACCAGCTCCGTTCCCTTTACGACTCTGCTGATGACATCTTCAGTTAACACATGCTTACTGTAACAAAAGGAAATAAATAAAAATACAAGTTTGAAAATATTCTTTATTACAACTATTGTAGGTTGTGAGGCATTGAATGGCGAGATATTGGCGTCTATTCAGTTTATGGTCACACCCTACTTTACTTTGGGAGATTACGTGGTCCTGAAAAGAACTGTCCTGCTTATTAAACTACCTGGATTGAAGGTAGCAAATCTGACGAGACTACTACTTTTCCATAGTGGATAGATTTCTATTGTTATTAAATCTTGAGTCTGCATAGCTCACTTAGCCAATTAAAAAAAAAGAAATATATCTTAAACACATTCATTCATAAGTCACAATCAGGTTGGCTCAGTGAACACTCTCCATGCCTTTAACCGCTATGGACCCTAATTCGAGTCCAGACTGGAGCCTTGCATGTGAATTGGGTTTTCAGTCCCTACCTGACTGTGTGGGTTTTAATAGGGGCTTTCTTCCCACGTCTAAAACTTAAATTTCTTCATTGACTTCTCTGTTTTCAGTCCCAACTTGACTGCGTGGGTTTTAATATGGGCTTTCCTCCCACGTCTAAAACTGAAATTTCTTCATTGACTTCTCTACCAGATGTTGATCAGATTCGGAAGTATTCACATAACCCAGCAAAAATGGTAAAATTGCTGTGTGGGTGGTGGAACATTAGATGTTTACAGTATGTTGATGCCTGTGTGGGCAATCTGATAGCATTATTTTTGAACTAAATGATGAATAGTTTAGGAGAAATCTATTAAGACATCATTGACACTGTCTAATGGTCACAGTGGGTTGACAATGACGTACATCGTGCGGTTGCCAAAAGTCGAAATATTAACAGGGAATATTAATGATACTGATGACGTTGCAGTTTCATCGTTTCTGACAGACCAACTCAACGGAATGACATTAAAGGTAATACAAAAACAAATGCAGAAAATGATGAGAGGTCTAAGCAGTGAGCACACCTGGGCTCAATGTCATGGCTCTGCTTACCGCCGAATAATGCGCTTAAGATCACTAATCATTCTCCGCTTACTGTGCAAATCTCGAAGTTCTGCGCCAGCTGTGTAAGCGAAGAATGCCAAGTAACATGGAGTACACAATATGTCTAGTTCCCCCGCATCAATTGAGTTCCAGTGGGCTTGTCTTTAGCACTTTAAATTCTCCAAGTTTTGTTTATGATAGCACTTTTATGTCCGATCTGTACTCCACCAACAATCAGGCCAACATTTGTCTTCCCCTCCCCCCAACAGTCTTCCCGCCCCTAAGTCTTGTCCTTCCACCCTTTCTGAAGGCCCTATATATAAGTACCTGTATGGATTAGGGTATCTCTGCCATAATGCAGAAGCTACATGGTCCCATGTGTTTTTAAACAGCTCTTTGGTGGTGTAGTACTTCATGTCTGCAACGCTGGCTCAGTGTCTGGTTGGGAAGGGATCCAGGACCTGAAACAAAATGTATGCAGTTTGATTACACTCCACTAAAAATTGCTCATCAAGTTTTCTTTTTATTCTTTCAGTTATAATTATAAAATACTTTTTGACATTTCATATTCACTAACAATAATAATAATAATAATAATAATAATACCGAAGTCTTATATAGCGCACGTATCTACCAAACAAGGTACTCAAGGCGCTGAGTATATACAAACTTTCAGAAAGATAGGTTATTGCAGTGATGAATTCTGAGACCCAATTATTTAGCACCTTATAAGGGTTTACAAGGTGCTACGGTGCTACCAGGAACACCGGGGCGAACCCCTTCTCTTTTCGATAAGTGCACTGGGTTCTTTTACATGCGTTACACAACACATGGGACCAACGGCTTTACGTCCCATCCGAAGGACGAAGCAATGGTTAAGTGTCACGGCTGGGGATTCGAACCCACACTCTGCTGATCAGAAACACCAGAGTTTGAATTCGGTGCTCTTAACCGCTCGGCCACGACACTTGTTATATAATCCACTGTAAAATATTCCAAACTAAATTTTCATTATAAAGTATCAAGATTCATGTTTCATTCTCCTTTGTAGTTGCGATAACGTAACCCTCCTCCTGACGACGAAGACAGAGTTAGTCATCGGGAGGAGGTTTACATTATCGCAATTATCTCCTTTGGTGTTGGAAGGGTCGATTGATGGATTGTTGAATTGTAAATCATTGTAATTGTATGTTGTTAGCCTAACAATTTGCCCACCAAAAAATAAAATATTTTAACATAACTTAAAAAGGCAAAAGTAAAATTTGAAATAGTTACCTGGTTTTAAACTTAAAACTTTTAAAAGTAAATTAGTATAGTAAGACAAATAAAGATTCATTATAAAAATACTTATAAATATATACGTGACTATTTGATTTAAACTTCTTTGTATTAATAGTATTATAATAAGACAAACAATGAAAGTAAAATAAACATAGTCAAGCATCCGTCCATGGGCGTGTTTTAAACATACTAAAAAAGCCCCACTCAAAAACAAACAATAACTACCTAAAAATAAGGAATTCTTCTAAACAAACAACAAGTAGGACTAGGTATCGTCACTCGGGTACGTTCTGATAATATCGGATATCGTCTCCATCCTCCACGAACCTTCTCATGTCATACCAGTCATGATGTCATCATGATAAACTATAAAGTCTACTTCGAAACAATTAACTGTGTAGGCTACCCGGCCTTCGCGTACAGTCTGCAAAGTCAATTCAAGTGCGATTGTGAACTTACCCAGTTCGTTGACTGTTGTCTGTGTCGGTTTTGGTTAGTTAGTAGGGGAAATTAAATCGGTGTCTTTAGTTCTTTACAACGTTATTACATAGAAGAAAAAAGGTATGTTGGCTCCCAGAAATCGCCTCAAAAATACTGCAGTGTAATTTATTCACATTAAGTTACATTAAACTGAATTATTGAATGTGATTTGTAAGACAAAACCGCAATCACATTGCCTGCTGTAGTAGATCACGTACGCACAAAATTAATTTTTGTAGAGTTCCAACTGCAACCTTTTACGAAATTTATGATCTTCGTGGAAATTCTACTGTACGGACATGTAGTCACGTCTCGCTCCCTGAATACGAGGTTGACAAGCTGATGATCTGAAACCCAAGCTCCTCGTGTTCAAAAGACAAAGCATTTAAAAACCATCAAGGGGACCGTGCTAAACTTTATTTAGACACTAGACAGGCTTTCAGTCGGTTGTGTATTTGCTGCAGTGTTAATGAATAACTATTTTATTGTGTTTATTGTACACAAACAAAGAAATTGGAGGAATAAAGTAGATAAACATGTATTTTGGGATAAAAACTGTTTTGGGCGTTTCTTTTACGGCACAATTTTCAGATGATATTGTTAACCTGGCTTCCGGGCGTCTTTAGTTCCTATGCTATCCAAAACACAGCGTAAACTTGGGGCACTGACTATGTCGCAACTGTAGTTGGGTTGTACTTGCGTGTTACAGTTGGGACGGCTAAACTGTAGTTGGGATCCACAGACCTGCAACCAGCTAGTCTTGTCTCGGGTAAAATTGTCATAAATTCTCCAACGTGGATGGCGCTATCACGAGAACGGCGAGCGGCGCACGTGGAGCGAATGCCGTAAGAGTTGTTCGTCAGTGATAGCGCCCTTTACGTTAGAGAAATTGTTACAAATCAAGACAAGACGGTTTTCCTCCAAGACTAGTTGGTTACAGATCTCTGGATCCAACTGTAGTTGGGCCGTCCCAACTGTAACACTCAAGTTGGGCGGGACAATTATAAAGTTGGGATGAAACCTCATCACGTCCGTCCGTCTGCTAGCTAGAAAGTTAGTTGTTCCAGAAGTTCCATGGTTCTTCTGACAGAAACTGTAAATTGTAAGTAGGCCTTTTTAAATATTGTTATAGCCAATTGCAAAAGTAATTGGTGTACCTTATTCTGGTGTCATGGGTTTTCAGTAGGATAACAGGAAAATTGTTCAAAATAAAAAACTAAATGGTTTTTTTAAATAAATCATCTACAATTAGACTTGAACTTGAAGCCTAATGTTTTTCGTAACCCCTTGGATGAATGTCAATGTCTTTATGGCTAAAATAAGCAATTTGTTGTCTGAGCGATAACTTAAAACCAATTAGACTATATCAGCTGGGCATTTGTGTTCATCAACGCACAATTCTTGTTGTAAAAAGTGTCTTTTTTATTCAGATTTCATGTCGAATTATGCTCTTTTTCCAGTTTTGACAGACAATTATTTGTGATAGAGAAATGATGCATTCCAGAAATCATCAGAAGTCTCTTGTTCTTCAATATTGTTCTACTTTAATGAATTGCTTCAAATGTAATAACCGTTGTATTTGTCTTGAATCTGTCCACAGACCTGAAGATGAGAGTCAGTCTGTAGTCACACCAGATGGGTTTGTAAACAACTTGGCGCAAGCTGTTGATTTAATACTCGGGAACTGATTGACATGCTGATTGAGGTCTTGTGGTCTGACACCATGCAACCAGTCCTGGTACTCCACGGAGGCAACAAAGGCAATTGCCTCCATGGTCCTGGTCATTGCCTTGGTGCACTTGAAATGCTCCGATAGAAATTTACAATTTCCTCATTGGGTTTTCTACACTAAGAAGCAAATGCCTTTCAAAAATGAAGCATACAGGGCTGTGCAACCGTTCTACATTAACACTCAGCCCCTACCCCCACCAGGGCTGGAAGTTAACACTAGACCAGAGGCCGGTATTTTTAAAACCGGGCCATTGTCTTCTGGTGAAAGCTGGACTTTGATGCTGCATTCTGCTTAAAGGTACTAGACACTATTGGTAATTACTCAAAATAGTTATAAACATAAAGCCTTACTTGGTTGGTAACGAGTAATGGGGAGAGGTTGATGGTATAAAACATTGTGAAGTAACGTCGTATTCGAAAAAGAAGTAATTTTCCAGGAATTTTATTTTAAGACCTTAGAATTTGATTTTGAGGTCTCGAAATCAAGCATCTGAAAGCACATAACTTCATGTGACAAGGGTGTTTTTTCCACATTATTATCTCGCAACTTCGACGACCAATTGAGCTCAAATTTCCACAGGTTTGTTATTTTAGGCATATGTTGAGAGTGAGAAGACTGGTCTTTGATAATTAAAAATAAATAACACTTACCAATAGGGTCCAATTTTAATTGTTAACAAGTAGAATAATTTGAAACTTTTCAAGGTGAAAAACTGTTTCGGATGTACACTTAACAATCACACCACAGTTCAGTAATCGAACATTAACTTGTTTCTCAGGCTTTAACATTCAAACTTCATCAAAATATAAAATGGTTGGGCATTAAATTTGAATATAAAAAGTGGGTACGTTGGCCCCTGTAACAAATAGTTCTAAACTTGAACCACCATGCCCACAGGTTAGACATAGTGTCAGTATTATTTTGCATTATTATTTTGTTTAGTTTTTTAGAGTCTTATCTTTAAAAAGAAATACAGTTTTTTTCTGTTCATAACGTATTACAGGATATAGAGATCTACAATAAATAAGTATATTTTGTAATTGTGAAACATTGTGCTAGATAGTGTTGTAGTGAAATAAAACAGAACACGTAAATTAAATAACTGGTAGTTTGGGTTGCTGATTTATTGATCCCGTTTCGAATTCCAATGAGGCTTCACACATTTTATTGGTTTCTTTAAAATCTGAAGACAATATTTTTTATTAAATATTTGATATCTGAAATAAAAAGTTGCATCCCCTTAAGGTGATCCCCTGGCTGCCGCTTCCCAGGTTGTTTTGCAATTTTGTTGTGAACCCTGGCTACAACACTGCAGTTAACGGTTGGATGGCACCCCCGAACAAAGATATTGACAATTTTAATAGGGAGACCGCCAACATAGCTCATCAGTTGGTGGAGCATGTTTATCCGGGGGTCAAAGGTTCCAGTCCCAATCTTGTAATTTCTTTTGTTCAACCCCAATTAAAATACCCAGTTAATTTCCCTTTTGGTTTATGTGGTAATACTTTCACATAAAATACTTATGAATATAGCTTAATAGTGACAACTATAGAGACCTGAGACCCTTTTTTGAATATGTAATGAACTACAAAACAACCCCTTTACCCATTACCGTTTGTTAATCTTTAAAAAGGAAAAAGGAAAAAACAAACCCTTTACCCATTACTATTTTTTAATCTTCAAAAAGAAAAAAAGGAAAAAACAAACCCTCTACCCTTTACCCTTTTTAATCTTCAAAAGGGAAAAAGGGAAAACAAACCCTTTACCATTTTTTAATCTTCAAAAATGAAAAACGAAACACAAACCCTTTACCCATAACCGTATTTTAATTTTCAAAAAAGAAAAAAAGAAAAACAAACCCTCTACCCTTTACCGTGTTTTAATATTCAAAAAGGAAAAAGGAAAAAACAAACCCTTTACTCATTACCGTTATTTAATCTTCAAACAGGAAAAAGAAAAAACAAACCCTTTACTCATTACCGTATTTTAATCTTCAAAAAAGAAAAAAAGAAAAACAAACCCTCTACCCTTTACCGTGTTTTAATCTTCAAAAAGGAAAAAGAAAAAACCAACCCTTTACCCTTTACCGTGTTTTAATCTTCAAAAAGGAAAAAGGAAAAAACAAACCCTTTACCCATTACCGTTTTTTTATCTTCAAAAAGGAAAAAAGGAAAAACAAACCCTTTACCCTTTACAGTGCTTTAATCTTGAAAAAGGAAAAAGGAAAAACAGACGCCGTAACCCTTTACCTATTGCCTCTTTGGCGTTCCATAACACGATCACCGGTAAAGGGTTTCGTTTTTTCTTTTCCGTCCGTGTGGATTCCAAAACGGTAAAAGGAAAAGGGTTTGCTTTTTCCTTTTTCCTTTTCAAAAATTTGAAAACTGAGATAGGAACGGGAATCGGTTCGTTTTGGTTTCCTTACAAAGAATTGGGAGGGGATTAAGGGGGCAAGGTTCGTTTTCCTTGTTCTTTTTACATTTTAAAAAGGGAGTGGGGGCTCGCTCCGCCCTCTGAGAGGCAACCACAGTTGAGAGTACACAGCGCCATCACGCGTCGTGCTGGAAGTGTGAATAATTATTGTTTTGTTTACTACCAGTTGTCATTTTAGAAATGGTGTGGTTTCGAATTCTGCTCCTGTTTCTCCCAATGTTGGCAAAGGGGATAGGCTCTAAGGTTCCAACAACAAACAGCACAGAATAAATTGACAGGCGACTGTTTGTGACTAAAAATCTCCTCGACAAAGACAACGCACCGGTAAGCGGTAGCTTTCTAAATTCTACACCTTGGTGGTACATTGCTGACAACCCCTCGATCGATGAACAGCTAGGCATTGCCACTGCTTACAAGCATCGATGGACTAAAGTAAAGTAAAGTAAGTAAAGTATACAGCAATGGCAATGTCACCTCACCGAATCTGCCTCTCGAGCGATCATGGGTTGACTTGGGAGCACCCGTGGGCCTCAGAAGGTTGCCACCATTCATTTATATTATTATTACTTGTATCCTATCCAACTTTTTCACAATGACACTTTTACGCAGTTATACTTTACAGTAACACTTCATCAGCAGTGCTGAAATCTTATAAGTTTTACGTTGCGAGAGATATTACTTCCGCCATTTACAGTGCTAATGCTAGTTGCGTTAACATAACCCTCCTCCCGACGGCCGTCAGGGGGGTTACGTTATCGCAACTAAATTCCGGTGTTCTAGTTCATAGTTAGGGAAAATCTGTCCCTTGGAGATTCTGTAATTGTAAAACAAGGTGATCCAAAAGAGGGTGCTTTCAGAAGAAGTTTTGTACTCGTTATTGATGGAGGAAAGAATCTCCAGGGTTCATGGAGCTATACTGTTTTTATACAAACTTTTCCAGCGCCTCAAGGCAGAATCTTTCCGCTACTGTTTTGCACTTTAATAATAATAATAAATATGATTCTTTATTTAATATTATTATTAACTAGCGTGATGCCACGTTTCATGCGGCACCCCCTAGATACAATGTTTGTGGTTTTACCATGCAGGGTTTTCTGTGTACTGTCTGCTGAACAACCTCCTGCAATGTCCCCAGTATGGACTCCCCTCAAGACGCCACCAGAGCCTGATGATATCCACATGATGTCCGATGATGCATGGACTATACTACATGCTCTGCGTGAGGCTCATAGAAAAAGAGAAGAAGCGAGACAGCAGAGACTAGTCCCTTTAGGTACTTTGGTTTAAAGTTAGCCCCATGACATAGATAAAGCCAATCCACTTTGTATAGCCAAGGATACAAATTGAATTGGCTCTTTAGCTCTTTAGGTTTGGGGGCTAATGGAGAGTTGTGTGCGCATGTCATAAGGACACAATCATATTGAAGTGTCTTGCTAAAGGACACTAGTGTCCAGACCAAGACTCAAACTCACATCCTGCTGATCAGAAACACCAGAACTTGAAGCTAACTTTAAGATCAACTTTTTCAAGAATGTTAGGCATGCAACTTTTAAGCGGATAATCTGGGTTTTTTTTTGGGTTTTTTTTCAAAATAATTATTCGTGCCATAGAAAACTGGTTTTCTGCTGCTGGTTGACCATTTCCACAATTTTGGCAAACTACAAATTCGCACCTGTTGTCTAAATATTCTCAAAATCATGTTTTAAAATTTTAAGAAACAATCAAAGTACTGCAATATTTGTTTGCTGAATTCAACAGATCCGAAGTCATATTACAAGACCCTCTACCAGGAAAGTTTCAAAGATGAAAATCCCTCTCAGGATGCTATCAAAGCTGAGAGCTCAGAGAGAAGTGTTCCAAGTAGAGCTGAGGTGGTTGAAGGCTCGACAGAGATTAAGAGTGAGGATATATCATCTCAGAATCCTTCTTTGTTTAGTGTTGGCATAGAGCAAGCTTCTATCCCTTCATCGACACGAAGAGGTACCCATCAGATAGGATTTACAAATGCAGGAGGATACAGTAAGGATGCTGATTGGCATAGGCTAGATGGTGGCCACCACAAAGGACTAGAGTCTTCTAGGGTTCATAGGTCAGATTTTGAGAGAGAGGCCAGCAGTGGTGAGAATGCTAGGTACACTGCTTCATCGACATGTAGTAATCCACCACAGTTAAGATCTGATCCTCATGGTGCTCCACTTATCGGCAGTGTACCTGTTTCATCCCAGCTTTCAAACAGCCCTCCGATCGACACAAATTATTATCTGGAGTTCCAACAAACAGTTGAGGAGTCCAGCAGGGACCTAACTAGGAATCCAGAGCATATTGAGGGTAGTAGTGATCTTAGTTTAATGAAAACCTTAGGAAACAGTGGTTCAGTTAGTAATCTCTTAGATAAGAAGGACATAGTTCATCCTGCTAGAAGAGCTAGAAACACTGATGGAGATGGAGAGTTAGCCTTTCATCAAGACGCTGTTAGTGTAGAAAAGCAACACCCAGGAGTAGGGCAGTTTGTTGAAGTAGTGGCATCCAAGCTTCCAGTGGCTGGATTAGAGACTAGAATTACATCAGGAAATAAACAAACATCTGATCAGACTGTACTAAGGTAGGCCCCCTACTTGCCAAAAAAAATTAAGGGGGTGTAACGTCATGTTAACAGGTCTAGGTCAGGAGATTAAAGTTCAGTTTAATATTTACTGAGTGTGGGTCCGAATCCTGGCCTAGTCTGTCGCAACACTTGTGGGCAAGGCACTTTATCATGATTGCTTTTCTCCACCCAGGAGTACAAATGGGTTTGAGAGCTGGGAGTGACCTGTGTGATGGACTGATATCCTGTCCAGGGAGAATACACATGTTTCAGTTGGTTAATGCCAATGAAACCGGAGAAGGCCCGGGCAGACTTTACTTGTACTTTAACTATTGTCAGTTAGTTTCATATTGTGCCGTAGATTTAACAGTACAAATGAGAACAATAGAATTAGCAGTTGCAAACTCTGTAAAAATATTTTTAAAGGCCTGATGTTTCCGAAAAAAAGACTCTGCTAGAGTTGAAATGTCATGCCATTAATGTTTAAGAAGCATTTTGGACTTTCTGATTTTCATACTGGTATGTTGTTGTGTTTTTTTCAGACAAGTTGACTTGAAGAGGAAGGCCTTTGACAGCTCAACGTCACATCAGCAAGGTCAGATGAAATTTCCAACTGAAAACTTCATTGTTTTGTCAAAATATCTTCAGTTGGTGTTTTTGATGTTAAAGTTCTTGTGTAAATTGAAAGCTCTCAAGCTATTGCTATGAAGTCAAGTTGAATCTTTTGTTTACAACTACTTCATCATAAAATTAAGCGAACTAAGACATTTTTGACAGCAGATTTTATACTGATCTCTTCACTCCATGATGGCTGGTAGGTCATGACGGTCAACTCCAAAGTCCTGCTCCATAAATGTTGTTGCAGGATGCCCTCTTGATCTTTTGCCATGTTGATGCTCCCAGAGTAAAACTAGTTGAACCATCTCTTGTTTGCTTCTCCATCCAGCAGTGCAACTTCTTATCTCGTTGTTTGTTTTCATACTAATATTCAGATGTGCCTTTGAAGGTCAAGAATAGTCGTGAGCTCCAAGGCCTACAGTCTAACATCAACAAGTCAGGGCACCCTACACTTGATAAGGTATAGTAATGTTTTGCCAAATATACTTCACCTTTTTTTTTTGCTTTTAGAGACAATTCATTTTTGTATAATCATGACAGAATGACAATACACGTCCTGACAAGTCTGAAATTGTAAATTTTATGACCCAGGCAGGTTGGGCTCATAATCCATGGAAGGTTGCCCACCTAGGAGAAGGAAAACTCCGTTCTCAAACCTCTTTGCTGCTTTTATATCCTTCAATTAATTTACCATAAGGTGGTCAATAACACCCAAGTGTAATAGTTGGCTAAAGTAGTCTTAATATTTATCCTGACTTCTTTTGACTCTCAGCTGTTTGGTGGTTCTACTTCTAGCATCACTTCAACAACGATGTGTAGTAAGGAAGATGGAATGATCAAGAGTGTTGCCGGAATGACAGTCAGATCAAGGGTTGAAGTTTGTGAGCGATTGATTGAAGTAGATGAAGTTTACATGTGTCTTGTATACAGAGATGGATCATCTCAGTTAAGAGAACCCCAAAGTTCATCAAATGTAAGTATTCATCAATCACAAGCATGGATTTTTACTGGAGAGGACATGGCCATTTTCAATTCAAAGGGTACTTCCGGTGAACAATCTAGGGGACACTTTTGAAGGGGCACCTAGGCTAAGACCAGGGGCAACAGAGACCATGGCCTTTGTGTAACTTCAGTCCTGCACTCCACTTATTTGAGCAGTTTGCCCTACACTGATCTATCATAAGCCGTGTGGACAAGTATCTACAGACACCTCAAGTGGGATATGAACCCACCACCCAACTCATTCCACAGGCACAGGTCCAGGGGGTCCAAACCCCTCCGTCCCTGCTCACGACTTTTTTCCTTTTGTAATATTTAGTCTTGTGCCATTACAGGCTTTTCACATTAGGCGCCTTACAAATGTCTTATTATTATTATTATTATTATCCTAACATTATGTAGCTCTATTGCACGCTACAGAACTATATTTGTAAATCCCACATGATATGTATCCACAATTATGGCAACCATCCAGCAACCATTGCAGTTATGTCTTCTCTCTCTTTGTTTTTAAGGGGGGGTTTGGGGTTGGCCCTCTAACTGGTAAATTACCTGGATCTGCTCTAGCATTCTCCAGCAGATTCTAAGTTACATTAGATATGAATGTTAATGATATCTTATACTCTCTCATAACATGAATGTACAGAAGAAGCGTTGTATTGGACCCAGTGATGGTGCTGCTGAGTTACATTAGATATGAATGTTAATGATGTCTTATACTCTCTCATAACATGAATGTACAGAAGAAGCGTTGTATTGGACCCAGTGATGGTGCTGCTGAGTTACATTAGATATGAATGTTATTGATATCTTATACTCTCTCATAACATGAATGTACAGAAGAAGCGTTGTATTGGACCCAGTGATGGTGCTGCTGAGTTACATTAGATATGAATGTTAATGATGTCTTATACTCTCTCATAACATGAATGTACAGAAGAAGCGTTGTATTGGAGCCAGTGATGGTGCTGCTGAGTTACATTAGATATGAATGTTAATGATATCTTATACTCTCTCATAACATGAATGTACAGAAGAAGCGTTGTATTGGACCCAGTGATGGTGCTGCTGAGTTACATTAGATATGAATGTTAATGATGTCTTATACTCTCTCATAACATGAATGTACAGAAGAAGCGTTGTATTGGAGCCAGTGATGGTGCTGCTGAGTTACATTAGATATGAATGTTATTGATATCTTATACTCTCTCATAACATGAATGTACAGAAGAAGCGTTGTATTGGAGCCAGTGATGGTGCTGCTGAGTTACATTAGATATGAATGTTATTGATATCTTATACTCTCTCATAACATGAATGTACAGAAGAAGCGTTGTATTGGACCCAGTGATGGTGCTGCTGAGTGTCTGGTGATTACCTACACCGAGCAAGGAGGAACAGGTGTGAGGAAAACAATGAGTCAACTGGAGGGGATTTCCCTACCACTCAAAATTGCTGACATCGAAGTGCACCAATGGAGCAGGTAAATCAAATTAATGTAGATCAAAGTATAATTTGGTATTTGAGCAGAATTCAGAAATCATCCTTGGTCGGATTTGACAAAGACATAGCCTTAAATTTTAATTGTGTATTTTATTAGTGATAATTTAAAGGCAATGATTTAATATACTCAATTTGAGTACTCTGTGTTTTCAGGAAAACTCTTGTGAGCTCAGTCTAATGAGTAGTGAATCAATTTTTTTAGTTGACACTCACTTTGATTCCTCTTTGTTTACAGGGAAATGTTTGAGTCATAAGAGTGATTAGTTGAGTTGGTTATTTTTGATACTCATTCCAAATTCTCCTTAGAACCTAATCTGATGACTGCGAGTAATGATTTCATGAGTAACGAGTCAGGGAAACTCTTTTGAGTCTCAATGAGGCAATGATCTGCAGTGATCTGATGTTCACATTTAGTCATCTTTATTGAATAAAGAGGACTCAAATTTACAGGGAAACTCTTCTTAATGTAATGAGTAATATTGATTTAAGTCATTCAGCCTTATCTGCTGAAGTTGATCTTGAGTCCTCTTCATTTACAGGGAAACTCTTCTTAATGTAATGAGTAATGAGTCAATCCAGAAGATTTGCTTTGATGCTCAGGAGATGATTCATGCAGTTCTTGTAAGCTTCAATCTGGACCCTGTGACAGGTGCGTATAATACTTAAATTTGTCTTCACTTCTAGTGTTCTGTTTGTTAGTCAGGTTGTGTAAAGCGCAGAGGGGAACCAGTGATAGACACTTTAGCCAAAATGCTGAAGGCATTGGAGTGTTGGTTGAATACTGTGGCACGTAAGGTTGACTAGGCTTCCAATTAAGTCATTCGAGTGATTGCGTCACTGCGCATGTATGTTGGTGGTCAGTAGTCAACTAAATGTGCCACTTGAATTTGCTCTTATTTTGTCAATCTTTTTCTCATACTCTCTCTCTCTCTCTCTTTGTATGTTTTTCCTTTCCTTAGTAGCTTCCAAGTGGCTGGTGTTTGATCCTAAAGTGGCTGCTTGGCTCCTAGACGCTGATCATCCACCAATCACATTCACCGATCTACTCACCACGTACCTGCCTGATTATAAGGTCAGCCAATCAGAAGCCTGAGTTGTGAAATTGTCTCATTTAAATCAAATCCTGAATGTAATAACATGTGACACTCTTCACAACTTCTTCCTGGAAAAAAATTATTTCTTGATTCTTGCCAGAATAATTTTTGTGTGCAAAATTTCCTTGTTCTAATTATATAATAATATCATTAAGCTCTGATTATTCTAAAGAACAAAGCTTGAAAGGTAATTCGTTGCAGAAGGACTGGGTGCGGAGATTGTTGTATCATAAATGTGTAATGACTGAGAAAATTATTGTATTGTTTTCTGTTTGTTTTGTTTGTCAGAAATGTTCAGCTACCTACAACGACCTGGCCTTACTTGGATCCGTTATGAAGCATTTATTCCCCCGTTTGAAGGAGGCTAACCTATGGCAGCTGTTCCAAGATGTAGAGATGAGACTGTGCCCGATCCTAGCAGGTAGTAGACATCTTGTCTTGGGCTGCATTTGCTTTGTGCGTTTGGTTTGAGAACAGGAAGCACACAATACTGTGAAAGTGGCTTGTGGTATCCCTCGATGGCTGTGGCCGACCAGCTCACCTAAATATCACATCAAGTTCACCCACCCCAAACTCACGCAATATACCTTATGCATTGACGTCATCCAGCCGCCATCTTAGAGGAAAAACAGTGACCAAACAATCGAGACGCACAGATTTCGGCGCACAGTATTGGCCAATGAACAACCTCCTTTTGACCTCTAGGTGAGAGTGCCCAACTGAAATGACGTCATGTGCATAAGGTTTATACACTTCTCTTATACAGTACACCCAGTCTGCAGAGTCAGTTCAAGGACTGATCAGTATATATACTGTACCAATCTTTGAGGGTGCAAACAAATATTGAATGGCCTGACGTTTTGACCCCAGCAGAATCTTTGTCGAGTCTTTGACCTTTGAGAAAGACACTGTTAGGGTTGAAAACGTCAGGCCCAAAACCTTTTCTTTGCATGTATACCCTCTGTCCTTCGGGTAGGTTAGTTGTTTTGCAACAGCTAATTTTATTTTCTCAATGTTTGAGAGTGTTACATCATCTGCTCAGAAATACAAGGTCCTGGTTTGATGAAGGTCTCATTCAGCAAAATTTTCTTAGTTTAGCAAGAAATTATTTGGGAACCAGATGCAAGAATGCCAACAGTATGACATTTTGTCTGGTAAGCTTTTTGGCTATAGGCAAGATTTGTTTGTGCTCGTAGAAAGGTTTTGAGTTAAAAGGATTTATGAAACTAGACCCTTGTTGCAGATTGATTTGTTTGGTTGTCAGTCATTGAATGAAATTAACATTTTATATTGTCTATCCCTAGCAATGGAGGTTCAAGGAATTTCTGTGCATTCAAAGACATTGGTTCAGTATGCTGAGATACTGCAGGTAAATTGTTTCTTATTTAAAACTATACAATACAAGATTACACAAACATTAATTTGATGTGTTATCAAGGATTTCATCACAATGAACCATGGGTTTGCAAATAGTGGATTTGATCTGGTGCCAGACAAGTCACTGCCCTTCAGTATCTTGTTAGTTCTCAAAACTCTTCTTGTCTCACGGGTGCATTTTGTTTTAGAATTTTATACAACCACAGAGAAAGGATCAGACTTATCCCTGCTTTTAGTTGATCCCTCCCTGCCTCACCCTTACTTCCCTACCCCTTTGATACGGATTTAATCCCCCTCTGAACCTAAAGCTTCTAAGCTTCCTCGGGTAGATTTCACAAAGAGTTAGGACCAGTCTTATCTCTAGTTAGGATGAGTTACTCGTCCTAACTTAGGACTAGCCATACGTTTTTGTGAAATAGCCCCCAGATCTTATAAACCTATTTGTCTTTTTACTTCATACCTCTCCTGTGTCATCCATCCTCAAGGTTGTTGTTTTCCTTTATTCTCAGAGTAAGATCCTGCAAGTAGAGCAAGAAACCTACAAGGCATCGGGTCATTCCTTCCAGATTGCTAGTCACACTCAACTAAGACATGTAAGTCTCTAAAGCGTATCCTGACCAATCACCAGACTCTTATTCTGGTGTTTGAGTCATCAGATTGTGGGTTCAAACCAGTGGCATTTCTCAAACCCCAGCATGGACTCTTATTCTGGTGTTTGAGTCATCAGATTGTGGGTTCAAACCAGTGGCATTTCTCAAACCCCAGCATGGTCTCCAGCTCAAGGCTCTGTCTACTGATGTTCCAACCACCACATGCAAAAGACACGCTGCTCCAAAATTGTATAGGCCTGAAGGCCAAGCTGCGTTTCCCCTGCGTAGCACACGGAGCTCAAGCTCGAGACAGACCAACCCTGGGGTTGAGAAAAGCACCATGTTTCGATAATCGCAACCCTTGATTCTCCCTACGGAAGTAGAATTGGAACTAGACTCCCACTCTAGTCTATTTGTACTTGTTCAGCAACAAAATTTACCAGTCAGTTTCCCTTGTGGGTTGATACTTGATATTTATGGAAAACAATTTGCAACCCCCTTAAGGTGATCCCCTGGCTGCCGCTGCCCAGGTTGTATCATAAACCTGGGTGTGGTCTCTGGCTATACGTCTAGGTTGACTGGCTTCTGACTGGCACCCACGAAGGTAGATATTGAAAAAAAAGGGAGACAGCCAACATTAGGGCTAGATGACTTAGTTGGTTCAGCGCCAGCATTTTAACCTGAAGGTTACAGCGTCAAGTCCCCCTTTAATCAAGTTATCTTTGTTGAACCCAAAATGACATCAAAGTAATCAGTACAAAAGTTATCTAAACAATTTGAGGTACAGTAGGAGTACATGACACGTTGTTGACAAAAAGGCTAAAAAAGAAAGTCTCAACATTCTTTCATAATTTGTGACTATTTCTTTGTTTGTCCTTCAGGTTTTGTTTGAAGAGCTGCACCTTGACAAGCTGTGCCAGGGGAAGAAGCTAGCACGGACAAATGTCTTGAACCTGAAATCAACTTCAGAAACCGTGGTAAGTCTAAGACTGTGATGTGAAGCTAAACTGAACAAGTCAAATCAGTAATTGTGTGAACAGTATACTGTCTTCATCTGTTATAGTTTGTTTTGACCCTTACACCAGTGTGTACTAGGCACTGTATGCTCAGTAATATCCCAAGTTATTTTATTCCTGATGCAAAAATAAGGTCCATTAAATTGTTGCAATACCCACTGCTAACCCATAGAATTCAAACTGCCTCCAGCCACTTGGCTAGCTCGGTGTTCTAGTGGTAAGACATCTGCTCTATCAATGCAAAGATCGTGGGTTCCAATCCGACTCAAGTGATTTGTCTGTGGATTTTGTACATTGTGTAATATTTACATGTATATTCTTTGTCTTCAATGCAAATTACATCTATTAGACTAACTGTTGTTATTATTTCTTTGTTATTTCAGTTGAATAAACTGCAGTCACTGCATCCCTTGCCAAAGTTAGTGCTGAGATACAGACAGGTAAATGCCATAGACCATTACCACAATACCACCATCTTGGTCGTGTTCCCTGTGTCAAATACCAGTAATGGATGCTAATGTTCATTGTTCAAAAACAAACCAGACTATTTCTCCTGCCAGCCTCGGTTTGGTTACATCGAATTGAATGGGAGAAAATCAAGATGTTCACAGTGAAATCAAATCAAGTATGAACCAAATGCTCTCAGTTATTAATACAACTACCACACTATTGCCTATGCATTAAAAGCCGTTTGTTGTTTTCCTATTTAAAGCTTGTCAAACTCAAGTCAACCTACGTTGATGGACTACTAGAAAGTGTTGACCATGTAAGTACACTTAAATTTAACTAACCACACTTGCATGATGCTGTTTCTTCATGATGTTGTTTCTTTATTGTGAAAACTTTTAAAGTATTTCTGGAATTCTTACCGAAAAATCTTACAGTCTTTGGTCTGAAAATATCATGTGTCAAAATCTACAACTCTGAAGCAAGACCGTGTATATCTGTTTCTTAATAATTCTCCTGGCATTTTTTCTTTAAAGACATTGGACCCTATTGGCAAAAGACCAGTCGTCTCACTTGGTGTATCTCAACATATGCACAAAATAACAAACCTGTGAAAATTTGAACCCAATTGGTCGTCGAAGTTGCGAGATAATAATGAAAGAAAAAACACCCTTGTCACACGAAGTTTTGTTCTTTCAGATGCTTGATTTCGATCATCCCAATCCTGGCTTTGTTCAGAACCAACATTTTCTCATCAAAGAGAATAATTTACTGATTGGCACTTTCAAATCAAACCATATTTGTTTGTTTCTTCAAGGGTTATATACATACCAGCTGGGAACAGACGGCTGCAGCGAGTGGTCGTTTACAGTCTGCTAATCCAGTAAGTAGATGTTATTGTATTTCTCAATAAGACTTGAAAGTTTGTTTTAGTGGAAAGACAAACATCAATAATTTGCAGTGACACCATGTAGGTAGATGTCTTTTGAGTGATTGTTGGTTCTGGGAAGAATTGATTGACTCAACGTTGTATGGTGGAAAGACAATAAACATCAATAATTTGCCATGACACCATGTAGGTAGATGTCTTTTGAGTGATTGTTGGTTCTCAGAAGAACCGATGGACTCGATGTTTCTGACAGTAAACTCTGTCAGTCGTCAAGAGTCTGTGCATGGAGATTCCTGATGACGGACAGAGTTTACTGTCCATCAAAAACCACTCAAAAGAGATCTATCTACATGGTGTCACTGTAAATTTTCTTCTGCCTGTTATATTTCTTATAATGAAACCAGGGAACTTGTAAAAGTTCCTTGTATTGTAACTCGTAGGCCTGAATGTAAATGTTGAAGAAATGCCAATGGGAGACTTTGGAACGCTAGGTGGCAGCAGACTTACCAGGTAAATTGTCATTGTTTACGTAGTTCTGAGCATTAGATTTTATCGGGTAAGTCTGCTGCCACCAAGCTTCCTGAAAGTTTGCCATTATGGATACGGAAGGAAAACCCAAACTGAGGGACAATCCAAGCACCAAGCAATCCAGTAGGGACTGAAAACCTAATTCATATACAAGTGTCTTGTCCGAAGCAGAAATCAACACGAGGTTCAACAGGAGATGAAAGGGGGGGACAGAAGCCTTAGAGAGTATCCTTCAATTACTTCTACAAATACTTGTTCCTGATTGATAACTTTGAACTCCTTCATTTACTTGAATAGAATCTTCAGAATATCCCAAAGCAGTCGGTTGTTGTTGAGGGGACAGTCAACGATAAAGAGCAACATGGATGTGTCTCAATCCTCGCCAGGAAGCCATTTGTCAGTCACACTGGCTGGTCATTCATTGCTGCAGGTAATGTGATTTCAATCTCAATCAATCATCAAAGTAAAGTTTACATGATTAACCACATAAATAAAAAAGCTCTTTGAAAGTTTGAAAAGCAGGTCAGAAATTCAATGAATGCAGTGGTCTCGGTTGCCCTGGTCCTTGCTTTGGTGCCTATTGAAAAGTTTCCTATAGACCGAAGTGCCCTTTGTACAATGAAAATGGCCCTGCCCTCTCAAAGTTCCCCTTCTGGAATAGAATCTCGAGCAGTCTTTCATATTTGTTTGCATATATTGATGTTTCCTGTAGCTTGTTTTTGTAAATTTCTAAACTAAAAACTATGTAAATTTGAATAGTGTAAGCCTTTTGGTTGTTTACAATTAATCAATTAATGAATTAATGAATTAATGAACAAATCATACAATAAGAAAATAACAAGAAAAGATGAATAGAGGTTGGTTTACTTTTGTCTCTTTTTTACTTGATAGACTTTCAGTCAATAGAGCTTCGTCTACTTGCCCATCTGTCCAATGATCCTGTCTTACTTCGAGCATTCAATAAGAAAGACTGCCAAGATATCTTTGCTGAGTTAACCTCCCAGTGGTAAGTTAGTATGATAAGGCCTGTGCTAAACAATGACCTCTTGGTGTGTCAAACTCAAATAAGTAGAAAACTAGACATTCAGTTTTTGTCAACTACAAATACCAGGTGTTTGGAAGTGATGTCATCAAATTGTGATTGAATGAATCGTTGACGTTGTTTCATCTGGTTCAGGGGTTAAGGTTTTGGGTTCTAAACTTCAACTTAGGTTTGATTTAGAAGTAATATGAAGGTCAAATGTAGTCTCACACTGTGAAGCGCAAATTTTGATTTAAGCTTGACTCTGTCGTGTAGCATGGAAGGATCACCTTAAGGGCATGCAACTTTTTATTTCAAATATTAAGTACAAAACCAAAGGGAAACTGACAAGGTAAATTAACAAAAGTTTGGGTTGAACCAAGTAAAATTGACAAACATGGGACCTGAGCGTGTGAACTTCGGAGTAACCTGGCTGAGCTACAGTATATAGCTACATGTATCTAGTCAATTTTTCTTGGTTCAACCCAAAGCTGTTTGAAACTTACCAAGTCATTCATGTCAGTTGTCCTTGTTAGGTGTTAGATATAAATTAACGAGAGAAAAGATGCTGTATCCCACTGCCACTTTTTCACTTGTGACAACAACAGCAACACAAATCTTATTTTGCGAAATTAAAGTACTATTCTGTTCATTATACAAAGTGGTGTTAACATTTTTTGTAACTAATACTGAAATCTCTTTCTTTTGAATTTCGAGCAGTCACAATTTTCAAACAAACCTGACAAACTTTTCTTCAACTCATTATAGGCTGGGGATACCAAGCACAGAGGTCACCACGTTACAACGAGAAAAGACAAAGAGAATTGTTTACTCCGTCATCTATGGAGTGGGTGAGTTATTGAGTGAAGAAATGAGTGGTTGAGTTATGGAGTGAGTTGTTGAGTAACAGGGTGAGTGATTCAGTTATGATTGGGTTATTGGGTTATGATTGAGTTATTGCATTATGGAGTGAGTGATGGAGTGAGTTATTAGCTAAGGAATGAGTCATTGATTTACAGAACCATAAGTCTCAAGTTAGTCTCTCTCAGTGTCTTCTTGCAAAATCAGACAAAACTGAAAAGAGTTTATCATCAAGAAAAATATGACATTAATACAAAATCATTGAAAGTTGTTTGATAACTTGATATTCAAAACAATGTCTAATTCTGTCTGATTTTCAAAAATATGACATGTGGTTACATCATCCAACTAACCTCATTGTTATCCACTTTGCAAACATTTTCTAAATTCAATTTGTCTTTCAATTGACCTCATTCTGAGCATTGTAAGAATCAACTTGTTAGCATGTGTAAAAGTCTGGCCACTTAAAATGCACAATACCCTACTCCGTTGTATATAACCCTTGGTCCTCCTCTGATAGGTCCTGACAAGTTGGCCGAGACACTGAGCGTGAGTAGAGAAGAAGCAAAGACCTTCACCAAGAGTTTCCTCAGTGAGTATTTACAAAGAAAACTTGGAGAGTTTTCCATATCCTGCCACCACATTCTCACTCAATTTTACAAAAAGGAATATCTCGTTTGAGTTAATGAGATACTATTTTATTTCATGACGAGTTAAAAGATGATGGCAGGAAAAGGAAACTTTTCCACAAACTCATCTAATGATAACTTATCTCAGTGGTCTTATAGTGAAGACATCTGCACTAGAATATTGGGGCGTTGCCTAAACGCCCACCTGTATAGCCTGTGGGTGTTTCTCTGAAGCGTGGTCTAATGGTTAGACTGCAGGGGTGGATTTCACAAAGGTAGTCCTAACTTAGGACTAGTCCTAGGCAATGCTAAGAGATAGGACTGGTCCTAAGTTAGGACCAGTAACTCATCCTAACTTAGGACTGGTCCTATCTCTTAGCATTGCCTAGGACTAGTCCTAAGTTAGGACTACCTTTGTGAAATCCACCCCAGGACTTGCAATCACAAGGTTGTGGGATTGAATCCTACCAAGCTGGTTGCACAATGATTAGAAAAAGTATTGTTGTCTAATAATTTTGGTTTTTACCCATACACGATATCTAGTTTACTGAATCACAATTCTTGATTTGTTCAATTCATAACGAATGTTTAACAAATGTTCGCATGAAACAAACAAATTTGGAAAGCAATGAGTGTGCAGTGTTTATCGACCCTCAGTCCGTACATACAAGGTCTATAGTGTATGGGTAAAACCCCCCAAATTAAACTTCATTTTGCTTCCTTTCCAGGTACATTTCGTGGTGTGAGTTCTTTCACAAGGTCCTGCATCTCCTGCTGTCAGCGTCACGGCTTCGTTCAGACCATTCTCAAGAGACGTCGTCTTATACCGAACATCAACTCATGTAACTTTCACGTCCGCTCTCATGCTGAGAGGCAATGTGTCAACTTTGTGGTCCAAGGTATTTCTGAGACAGAGGAGTGGTTTTTTCCCTTCATAATACCCACCCTTGAATGCTTGAAGCTGAAATGCTTTTTTCAGAACTTCATGGCGTACTGTTACCCAATGATATACATGCACTGCAAAATGTACTCCATGTAAACAAAACAGTTGAAGAAGTTGTAAATAATTTCGCAAAAAACCCAGCCCTTTCCTACTTCATGACCTACTGGGTCTGATCCAACCAAGCCCCCCTCCCCCACTTCCAAGACTCTCGCATCAGACTCCATATAACTACATGAAGTAATTGACTATTGAAATATGATTGATTTTACAGGTTCAGCAGCTGATGTATGTAAGGTAGCTATGATTCAAGTGGTACATGCACTGGCAGCCAGACCAACACTCAAAGCAAGGTAAAAATACAACAATTCATTGATAAACCCAAAACAAATACTGACAAACAGAAAATCATTGTTCGTTACTTGATGAAATATTTGACAATCACTGTTTTTGTAATCATTTGCGCAATTGTACTCTTCTTTGCATTATGGAATTGTTGTTAAATACATCCATGTGTTTCTCATATTCGGTACTGATCAAAAGTTGCCCAGCAACTTCGTTTTCATCCATGGCATTCCTTTTTCTCGTCTAACGATCAATATTGATTTTTCCCTCTGCAGACTTTTAGTACAGATTCATGACGAGCTGCTCTTAGAGGTCGCAGATCAGGATGTTGAGCAGGTCAAAGGTCAGTAACTTGACATCCACAATAATAATAATATGAATGGCTTCTTATATAATGTGCATATCCGTCACTCAGTGACGCTCAAGGTGCTTTAACATACAGTATTTTCCTGCAAGGTATGTGGGACTACGTTTGAATTATGAGATCTACTCCTTTTACATAGCACCATGTAATGGTTTACAAGGTGATGTGGCGCAGTATGCTGAACCCCTTCCCTTTTCGATAAGTGCACTGGGTTATTTTACGTGTGTTACACAACACACAGGACCTACAGCTTTACGTCCCATTCGAAGGATGAAGCAATGGTTAAGTGTCTAGCTTATGGACACGGGTGTCACGACTGGGACTTGAACCCACACTCTGCTGATCAGCAACACAGACACATATAATACAAAAGATATATTTTCTCGGCTGTTGTTTGAGTGATTAAAAGAATCTATTTTGTTTTGCTTCTGAAGGTATTCTTAAAGCCAAGATGGAGGTGACAGAGTTTAACTTTGGATCTGGAGTCCACCTGCAGGTAAGTTCTACAAATCTTTTGACTATTCTAGAGATAAATACCAATTCATGTTGCTTTGATTTACAAGTATTGTTCCATGTTTCTTACTATTTGTTTGTTATTGAAATCAAAATCAAAATGGTAGTTCTGTGGTTTGTTTTTGGCGAGTGGTCTAGTTCACTGGACCCAAGCTCTGGTGTTGTCTGCAGCAGAGTGTGGGTTAAAATCTTGGTCATGACACTTGTGCCCTTGAGCAAGGCACTGAAACATAATTGCTTCATGAAACGTTTGGGAAGGTAGTGCATCCTACTCTACCAGCCAGGCTCCTAGTGGATGATCCTTAACGATTGTGGAGGGGGTTAGTAGTTCTCAGACTGCAGTCGCAGTTTTCACTCTGGAGAAGACAGCATAAATCGACATGAACAAATGTACTGTACAGCTGTGCATAATGTGCGTATCACACTATGAAGATGACACGCGTAGTACTATTTGGATAGGTCATCCACACTCACTTTACAAATACATCTCACACCACACACTCATTCTCAAATATGCATCCCTGTGGAGACATCATCTCACACCACGCACTCATTCTCAAATATGCATCCCTGTGGAGACATCATCTCACACCACGCACTCATTCTCAAATATGCATCCCTGTGGAGACATCATCTCACACCACGCACTCATTCTCCAATATGCATCCCTGTGGAGACATCATTTGTTCTTTCCATTGTCCCTGTACTGTAGATCTTCCCATAGACTTTGTACACATAATTCCTTGTGGAGCACCCAGGTCTTTAGAATTCCCCTATGGAGTCTTTTTATTTTCCCTTTTTTGTTTTGTCCATGCTTCCCTTAAGGTATCGAAAATTAGAGCACCGGGACACAGAGGCTTACATATGTAGCTCGGGTGGGTAGCGCAACAGCGCTAAGGGGGGGAAATTAACCCCAAAAAACAATAAATAAATGAAAAATCAAACTCCAACGCCTTGTGTCTAAATTCTGCTTCAGGTGCCGTTGCCAGTGTCAATAAGTACAGGGACAAATTGGGGTCAACTGGAGTAGCACAGTAGCTGTTCCACTGCTTGTTATACAACTCCAACCACCGCCACATCCCACGCCATTCTCTGCCCACTCTTTCCAGCAATGAACTGTATGGATACTCTAGCTGTACAAAAACATTGATGACATCTTCGAGGTTAGGGAAGTTTGCTCAAAAAGCTTACAGCGGTTTTCTGTTAAAACACTAGAGGACCTGTTCTCTCCTTGTGGTCGGGCTGGCTGGTTCAATGCTGGAAAAACATTCCTATTTAATATGAATTGAATGAAACAACAGTATACAAATATAACATGGTTTGAGGCTGAATATTCCCTGGAGTTGACAAACTAGTTTGACAAACTAGTTTGTCAACTTTAAGTACCGAGGGAGCTCATATTTACTGTCCACCAGAAATAAACCATGTTATATTTGTTCGACTATACTTCATACATATTCAGTTACCGGAACAATATTATTTTGAGCAAGGTGAAATGACGACTGAAATAAAATGCACCATGATAAGTTTTTTCATGTGTTGAATGTTGCTATAGCGATGTTCGCGCGTGTCTACAACACCCGGGGAACAGTTCCACGATCGTAAAGCGCATGACAAGTAGATTATTGCCCAGGAATTATTCTTCTTGTCATGCGCATTTACTATGTGCGTGAATACTCGCGTAGTTCAGTTCCATTAAGATGTATAGAAAAGCACTTACTCTTTGCAATCGAAAGCAATCTTAATGACTACTTTGTAAATATTATGCCCTCTTTAATTATCTTTTCATCCAAAATAAACATTTTAAGACATGGCACATGTTTGTATCAATAGTTGAATACGTAGTAGTTTAATTAGTACTGTATACATTCCACCATACAAGTTATTTACATATTGTGTTTAAACAATACTAAGAATTTCCATTTGAATAAAATATTATCACTGTTTAACTCTTTCCTATAAGTAATTTGGCTTTGTGTTTCTTGTTCTAATTGACAAAAGGTTTTGTGTGTAATGATAAGATAAAAAAAATAGTTTTAAACAATTTTTTTAAACAATTTCATTAAAAATTAATTAAGTATGAATACATGTTTTATCCATAATTCATATAAGCTATTATTGTCTTTTTAGCTACTTTTGTGGTTTATTATGCAAAATTGAATGTTGCCACATTTTTTTACCATTTAATGCCAAACTGTTAAAATTGAGTTACTCCTTTTGACTGGAATACTGATTCAACGGAATTCATTTTCAAATTAAATTAAATGAACCTGGTGTTTAACTATAAAAAAAGTTTTGCTAAAAAATAATTAATGGGCTTAATATTTATCACTCTTCAAATATTCTTAAGTCCTCTCTAACCCAATCGCTTTACTCATTAAAAAAAACAGCCTTGCATGTGCACAGAAAGGACCAAAAAACATGCTTAAAATCTTGAATTGTAATAAAAAAAAACAGGACTGGGTTTAATTGTAATTGTTGTTATCAGTTACAATGTGTTAAATTGCATTGCGCGATTGTTCTCTAAACGAATTGTTCCAATACTTGTTCCAGAGCACAGGGCTAAACATTGGGTTCCGACAAAACTCATTGTTTAAAACTATTACACGAATGTGATTTCTCAGTTTTGGTTGCACCCCCCCCCCCCCCCCCAAAAAAAAAGACCTATCACATCCCTACTTTTACTTGTGATTGAATGATTTGTTTGTTCATATCCTCAAATAAAAGTGTATAACTTCCTGGATCACAGACCCATAGTTACCGATAATTAATTAAACATTAGCCAAAGAAATCGGGCGATGCATCTCCAACTTCCAAATACAAATGATGAAAATAGTTAAGTTAATTAAAATATTACTAAACTTTGTACAAAACTATATTTTTTTGTGAGTTAATCTGTAATTACTTCTGATGAAAGACACTACATAATAACCTGGATGTGCACATTACACAATGAATACCAATTATAAAACTCATTACGAAATAGAAAGCAAGCAATTTACAAAGTACACAATTATTCTTGTAAGTGTTATTATAAGTTGAAAATTTAACTCGATTCTTAGATTGAATGGGAAACTTTTTGAATCGCATGACGTAAATGTTTTTGCGTACAATGGACGCTGTTTTAAGGAGCTGTTAATTTGGTTGAACCATGGTTGAACTACGTAATGATCAGACTCCCATTTGTTCCGACAGCCCTAAACCTAACCTTAAACTTGAATAACACTAACCCACTCTATAGCGTACATATCACCAGAGATTGTCGGAATAAAGGGGAGCCGGAACATCGGGGTGCCTGCCCGGAACACATGTAGAGCAGTCACCGTTAGTTTCACGCAATAAAAAAAAGACCCCATTTTAAAATTTACCGATAACCGCAAAAGCTTAAAACAAATAATTATACACAATTAAGACGGGCCCACGACTAAAAACTACACTTACAAACCCCAAATGTATGTTTAAAGAATTCCACCGCAAAATTAGTTAACTATTTCTTTCAGAGAACTTCTTTTACAAGAAAAACATAAACCAATAAACACCATTTTATTTCACTATAAAAATGCGTCCAAAATATATAATGAAAATAATATGGATTGATAGTGCGCACTTCTCCAGAAAACCGATCAAGGCGCCTAAAAACCAAACTAGTAAGGCTCATCAACTGCAATGTATAATTGGTTGTTTTGTTTAGTTAGTTACTAGTTAGTTAGTTAGTTGGTTATGCATTTATTTATTCATTTATTTATCTATTTTATTTGGCAATATTATTCTTAAAGTATAGCTGCAAAAAAAAAGAAAAAAAAATTAACGACAATATTTGCAAATCGGGACAAAGTTTTTCTGCTCTAGAAAGGCAAAGGTCGTGGGTTCAAATCGCATCACACCTGAGTAATTTGCCTGTCGATGTTTGTTCACATGACTCTGGAAAGTACTAGGTATACAGTGCCACACACATCGTTGTTTTATAAGTGTAATACCAGTTAACATTCTTTACCCCAAATGCAAATTTAACATCTATTTAACATCAATATTAATATATAAAACAAATCAATCCACCATAATCACGTCAACCGAGCGTAAATTCAAATGTGCATTTCGTGTAACTTCATTCAGTATTTCAATTGTTATTTATAGACAGAGTGTACTTTGGTCAGTACGGCACATGACCATCAAAACTTCTTTGTAAAAAGCGCTCGAGAGCTGTTGATATTAACAGCTCCTTAAAAGCACTGGGCACGTTTGGTAGTGTCCAAGACCAAACATGTGAAAATGTCTGCTCAATCGGTCGTCGAATTTGCAAGAGAATAATGGAAGAAAAAGCACCCTTGGTGTATGTCTGCTTTCAGATGCATAAAAAAAATATTTCAGAGGAAGTGTTTAATTGTTTTGTGTAAGAAATTACTTCTTTTTGAAAAAATACATTTTCAGAGGGAGCCGTTTCTCACAATGTTATATTATACTATCAGCAGCTCTCCATTGCTCGTTAATAACAAGTAATTGTTTATGCTATTAACAATAATTTTTACCAAACGTGTCCAGTGCCTTTAAAACAAAAATCGGGAAATATTTTGAGGATGGCAATTCCATACTACAGAAACAGTATTGCGGCCCGTGGATGATGTTACGCCGCTGAGCTTTTAAGATGACCAGTCTGTGCGAAGTGGGTGACATCAGCCTTTATCTGTCGCTCCTTCGCCTGGTCGTAGCAATCTTGAGAAGCAGGTGACTTCAAAGCGAGGAGAACTGTTGGAACCACCCCGGCAATAATCACCGAGGCAAAGAGTTCAACCGTGGTGGATAAGTTACTTAGAGAGTCCGCGATGGCCAGTATAGACATCCCGAATCCGATGCAGAGTATGATGACGAGAAGCTGCAAGAATGTGGACGCAACCTGCACCCTGATGGGCCGGTACTTCTCAACTATCAGCCAGAAGAAGTTGAGCTGTAGGGTCGGGATTGACTTGGCGTTGAAACTAACAAGAGGGGTGTAAGCGGCTTCGTCGCCCGGTGGTGGATGCGTGGTTGCTGCCCCGTTGTCACGCTCTTCATCCATGGGTTCCATCTCGATGCTGGACTGACGTTGTTCAGTGGAACTCTGTGTCTGCCGCGCCATCCGATTACGGGCTGCTGCACCTCGTCGCCTGGACACCACCAGCTCCGGTCCTCCTGCGGCCCTTTTCTTTTCAACCGCATCGTCGTGAGCCTCTGCTACCGCTATGACTTTGCTGAACAACACACAGTAGCCATCGTAAAACTCGGTGATTGCCCTGACGATGTAACCAGCTATGATGACAATCACCAGGACCGTAGGACCAACAACATCGGCGTTGACAACGAACCCCATGAAGGAATAGCCGATAAGCTCAGCAATGTACACGAACGTCGCTATAAACTTGAAGAACCAAGCAATGGATGCAACCGCGATCAGCAAAGAGAACATCATCTCTGTACAGTTGACATGATCACTTATTAAAGTCTGTAAACATCTCGTCATACAGTACATGAGTGGCAGTGTGTTGAAGGCAAAGAAGATCAAAGCAAAGGGTATATAGAATGGAAAGGCGATGGTGAAGATGACAGCGCATAGGACAGTCCTTGGGTTATCTGGTGGCGCACCAACGTGTTCAGTAATCATGCCCCACAGCCAGCCGTATATGACAAACTTCCATGCTTTCATGTCAACTCCCATCCTTGCCCTCCAACGCATGTAATAAAAGAAGGCTTGTGAGTCGTCTAACGATGTACTAGGTGCCCATAGCTCCATTGGTGCTTCTACAATAACCATATGTTTGTATATGTCGTTGCTTTCGTCCTCATTGACTCTGGCGGTGCCATCATCAGAATTACTCCTACCAATCGGTTCATCTTCACCGTCCGGGGTCTTTGCTCGTTCCCTTAAGAGTGGCTCCAAGAACGCACCGTCCCGGAAGAACCTCTCTATCAGGATGACGGCAGCCATAAGGAATATAACATTGATAAGAAGGTGCCAGATGACACTTAGCAAACCGTTCTGTGGTCCGGTGTTATATAGGGCAAAGGATCTTTTAATAAATCCATCCGTATCAGTCAGAAATGAAATCAGAACGGGTATGTACTGAATAACAATGAAGAGGAGTAAAAACAAAGTCCAACGCGTTGTCGAAACACATTTATTATTCTTAGCCCAGAAGCATGTAACGTATTTAAGTCCAAGGGGGAGGTCAGACACCAGACTGATTCTTTCGAGTCCATGCTCATCAGTTTCTGGAGGGTTCTTCTGAATGAAGAAGCTCATGGCGATTGGGGAGAACATCGCCAAGACGATCCCACCAGCGAGGATCCAGTTCAGCCAGGATTCTTTGTACACTCGCTTACTCTTATTCGCCTCACCGTTCGACCAGCAGTCATAGGCAGTGCTTAGCTGCATCGTACTGTATGAACCACCCGGTAAATTGAAAAGACCAGCAAGTGTGATATCCTTCTTGCCAAGCTGTTTCTCAAGACATATCAGTTCATCATCGACAGTACCTTCATCACTATCAGCATCTCCATTATCCTCATGCCGTGTCTTAATCACGTCTTGTAAAAACACTGCAATCATAAGTAACTTCTCACCATCGGTTCTATTGGTACCAGCAAAGCAACCATCAGATCCTTCTACTTTTATATTCAAGGAATGAACTCCTTGGCCCAACGTAGTCAGCGATAGATGATTGAAGTCGAAGGGAGACGCAAGTAACAGTTTACCCCTCCCTCCTTTAGCCCACACCCACGTCAGCGGATCAATAATGTTCCCAATCGCATCCAAGTAGGCCGAGAAAGTGCCACCGAAATCCTCATCAACGAAATCCAATTTCATGTAGATGAAAATGGCACCGTCGTCTTCCACAAGCTTGTTGAATTGTTGGATTGGATTATTTTCATCGGAAATATATAGGGATAAGCTACATACCGATGGTGCCGCCCTGGGAGTGGTAGTTTCCGCAGTGGTATTTCCCGTATTGAATACATTACCAGCAGTCATATTGTCCTTGTCAGGCTGACTAGTTGTTGTTGCACACAGGGCAGGTGCAGCCAACGCAACACACAGCAGCAGAAATGAAAACATCACGACTATCTTGCGTCGTTTCTTCCGGTAAAGTTATATCCAGTTTACTCAAATACCAGATACCAGTTCTTGCTCTATGCTTTAAGATAATAGAGCTACAGAAGACGGTGAGAAACTTTGAATCCCAAGTAATGGAACATCTGATTGTAATATTGGGCGATGCTTAATTTCATTGGAATTTCCGTGTATGGGTTATTTTTCGTTATCAATACCCATTCAGTCAACAACGCACAAGGGGTACATATCGGGCCCACTGAAGGGCAGACAGGGTCACCGTTTACCCAATAGGTTACCCTTTTACATGCAAATGATGAAGGCTACACATTTCTATAGTGCTTTCATACTATGAGCAGCCTCACGGGCAAACAAAAAAGAACAAACCGAATTGGAGATAGTAGAGAAAAACCCCAGACAATTCACTTTACAGGTTGAAAATACTGAATTACAGTTTGTTAAATAAAAAGACGAATCATCAAAAATGAAATCTTTCAATTTAGGGAAACAAACTGCATTTTTTTTATACGAGAGGCGATGCATGGTTTTGTAAACGTTTAAAGCCGAAGATTACCTGTTTTGTTTTGTTTTAACCGTTCAATTGTTTTACTCCTATAATGTAGATGTGTACAATTAAACTAAATTGTAAAATTTCATTTCAAGTTGTTGCGTTTTTGCGATATCGCCGGAAATTTTGAGCAAAAATGTCCCGTAAGAAGGGCAAGAATAATCCCTTAAGGAATACACAATATGAGAAGCGTCTCTGACAGTAACGCTTCTCGGATTCAACATTGGGGTCATGAAAACATATATCTATTACCACAACCACATTACTTCTAAGTGAAATGTTTCTAAAAAGGTTTTAATAATTATTTTCTCCATGTTTATGCTAGAGAAAGCTGCTGTATAGGCTTCAAGTTGTTGTTGACATATTGGATTTGAAGAGTAATTACCACACCACACGTATAACATCCCTATGAAAGACTGGTTCGGTTGAATTAATGTAGATAACAGGAGTGCAGTCTATAGTGTCCAACCACTTGGTTTCAGTTTTTGAAGCCGTTTTGAAACGGACCTCTGTTGTAAACCATAAACCACAGCGCCCTCATTTTGTTAAACCACCAAACAAGAGTTGCCAATTTTAAGGAGAACAAGCCGTGAATTTCATTAACCTTTTCAGAGATGGTTAAAGGGACTGTGCCGGCGTTTGATCAGACTCAATGGATCCAAGCACACAAAACACGACCAGATGTCATTAAAACCTGTCAGACTCAGATATGTGCCTTTTTTTTTTAAAGTGACATAAACTATCGTGTGATCAACCTTTTATTGACTACCGCCCTAATTAATTATTAGGGGCGTGTGTATACATGGCGTTGAATAAACATGAATGCTATAGAATAGGCAAACTGCTTGATAAAGCATCCGTCGTTTAGTTTAACTGGGCTTCGCATTGTCTTTAAGTGAACTTTGACCCTGTGTTTTATTTTGGAACGCACCCAAACAAACACAGCAGCGTGACTGGTGCAATTTAACCACATGTTGTGTTATATCTGTGCCAGTCCCCGTCTTGGATTGCCAGCATTCATACACCAACCAAAAGCCAACCTTGAGAGCAGCAAAAATGGGGAAAATGGAGGCTTCTGACAACTCGTCTGAGACGAGTAAAGGGAGCATGGCTTCCTCTTCTTCAAGAGTAGAGATGAAACGAACCATCTCTTTATTCAGTGGTGTTGCTATAAACATCGGTATCATCATCGGCTCCGGGATCTTCATCTCCCCTAAGGGGGTGTTACGAGGCGCTGGCTCCGTCGGTCTGACCCTCGTCATCTGGGCAGCTTGCGGGGTGTTCTCGCTCCTTGGTGCCCTGTGCTATGCCGAGCTTGGAACCACTTGGCCGTCGTCTGGAGGTGCTTACGCCTACCTGAAGGCCATCTACGGGGACCTGGCTGCTTTCCTCTTGCTGTGGTTATCTATTCTCATTGCCCAACCGTCTTCATTTGCTGTGATTGCTCTGACTTTTGGAAACTATTGCATCCAGCCACTATACCCAGATCCATCGTGTCCCCCACCACAAATTGTCCCTCAGCTCTTAGGAACAGCCGTCATATGTAAGTGTCTTCATCAGTTAGCAGGGTGTAGTCAGTTTGGTTGTCTTTACATTCCAATTTATTTAAAGGCACGGACACTATTGGAAACTACTCAAAATAAATGAGGGCTGTTGATATTATGTAAAACACTGACGCCTGACGCCTTTTTCGGCATTTGAAAGTACATACATTTGTACGTTCAACAAGGGTTTTTTCTCTGCCGTCATATGTAAGTGTCTTCGTCAATTAGCTGGGTGTGGTCATTATGGTTATCTTTACATTCAAACTAATTTAAAGGCATGGACACTATAGGAAACTACTCAAAATAATTGAGAGCTGTTGATGTAAAATACTTCAGTCCTGACGTCTTTTTTCGGCATTTGAAAGTACATACATTTGTGCAACAAGGGTGTTTTTCTCTTTCATTACTCTCTTGCAACTCCGATTAGCAATTGAGTCAAATTTTACACAGGTTTATTCTTTTATGCATATGTTGGGATACACCAAGTGTAGAATATACTGGGTAGATTTCACAAATAGTTAAGACACTGTATCTTATCTCGAACGAGTTACTAGCCTTAATTTTTCTTTTTACATCTCCTTTGGGACTAGTCCCAAGTTCTTTGTCAAATCAACCTCAGGTTTTCAACAATTACCAAAGGTGTCTGGTGCCTTTAACTGGTGCCTCAACTCTCTAACTTTGCTTAAATGAATTTGTTTAACAACATAAAATCAGAGCTTGCATTTTGCTTGGTCATGTTTGTACACAATCACGCAGCACGACAAGATAGTGCAAGTTTATATAGGTGTATACTCACGTGAAAATCCCGTGCAAAAAAAAAACATACGTGACTGTGTTTCCTTCACACTTCAAAGGGAAGTTCTTAAAACATATATTGGAATACATGATAAGACTTGCCGCATACCTAGACGCATGGCCTAAAGCAAACAGCCTTCTATCATTAACAACAGTAAATTTCATTAATATTTAACTTTTATTCAACAGCCCACTTTGACGGAGATTAAATTAAAGTTATTCACATTTGGGTTTTTTTTTTGTGTCAAATGATAAATAGCTGTCATCATCAGGTTGATGAAGGCCTAAAGCCATTTCCTCATAGAAAGGTCTTTCGTGAGAAAAGTTGAAGGCCAAGAACACACTTATCGTGGATTAGTGGGGTTGACCCTGGTGCTGGCTCACATAACAAGTACACTTGATAGCAGGTTTTCTCGGCCTGAATAGCACATTATGAAAACTTTTTAAAAGCAAATCAGCTGGAAAATGTAACTCGTGATTATTTTTAAGTAAAATGTCCTTCAGATATTGGTGGCAAGCAGCAAGCTGGTCTGTGTGGAACTTACACTAGTGTGGAGGTATCGTTATTGACTAACTGGCTGTGAGCAATAAAGATACAAAGGTTATAGTGTAATAAAGTTACCACCGTCTATATTACTTCATCATAAATCCACATTTGAAACCCTACCGTGCGGTAGTCCTCAGTGCCATGGCACCAATTATGTTTCGTCACAATGTTGGTCTTGTGCTGCAGCAAGCTACTATTCATCGTCTAGTTTTCAATTAAACTCCGTCAAACAAGTGAAGATTTCACACGATCAATACTAATGACAGCCCGGTTAGCTCAGTCGGTAGAGCATGGGACTCTTAATCCCAGGGTCGTGGGTTCGAGCCCCACATTGGGCGCAATTTGTTTTGAATGCGCCTTGAACACATAGCAGGGTGGGCTGTTAAAATGAAAACAGCAAAAAGCTTATGTTTTGTCATCAGGTATTATTTTGTCAGGTAAAATGCGTTGCATTTCGATTTACAAGACTTTGGGTTTTCAAATGCTAAGTTCACGTTTACACAATTTCAGACATGAACTGTTTATGGCCATTTGCAGGATACTTCAGTCAACTAGAACAGCGAGCTTCCATACACTAAGTCACTTTTATTATTAGCTTTTCCATTTTGCCTCATTGCAGTATTACTGGGGTTGACGAACGTATTGAGCACCCGACTCACAGCTTTAGTACAAAACTTCTTCGTTGTCTGCAAGTTACTCGCCTTGGCAATCATTATAGTTGCTGGTGTATGGCAGCTATTTTTAGGTGAGTAACCAAAATACTATGATTGACCCATAATTATGAATCGTCAAAGATAGGATAATGCCCTTTATGAAAGAAAATATGATTGGGTTAAACTATGCATTTTGGAGGACGGAAATTGCACAAATTTAGTTGCTTACAACATAATATAGGTCTACTGAAGCTTGGTAAATTTTCGTAATTTTAATTTTGTTTATTTTCAGGTCAAACCCAGAATTTCGAAAATGCTTTCGAGGGGTCTACCTTCTCGGGTCTCGGCGACGCATTGTATTCGGGTCTCTTCTCTTATGCAGGATGGTAAGTCGAATACCAGGTATCGAATATCAGAGATCTACCTCAAGACAATCCCCGTCCATAATCACCTTTCACCTACATTAATTTCACAAACACATTGCATGCTGCATGCAGACGACTCAAAGTGCAGCTGCCAAACCTTGTACCAATCAAAACATATGGAAAGCTTACGTCATTGCACGTTTATCCAATGAAATCATTGTATCCAATCACTGGTTCTGTAAAACCAATACCTGCCTTTATCCGCATAGACCAGTCTAGCGTGGGATTACATTATATGATTTAACCCGTCTGGTTCCTGTTCTTCTTATCAAACTACAGGTACAGCCTGAACATTGTTGCTGAGGAGTTGAAGGATCCAAACAAGTGAGTCCAAGGCCTGGTCGTGTCCCATGGCACCAGACTAGTTTCCTTCCAGCCTCGTTCTGGTTTCATTGATCTCGGGAAGGAACACTCACAAAAGGAGACAATTATTTATTTATTTATTTATTTATTTATTTCATCTTACAAAAAGTAAATAAATGCCCAATAAATTGAGTCCATTGTGTAAGGTGTTGATTTAATGGCTTTTTTCCCCGCACGGGAGCATTCTCCCCCAATAAAATATAAATTCATCCGACTGTACCACTGGTGATAACTATCTTTTGCAAAGTGACGTAACTTGTACTTTTTATGATTCTTCGTTTTATTGTATTTTATTGGCAAGTTACCACCGGCACTATCAGTTTGTGGGCATATTTGCCAATAAAAATAATGAAGTTTATTTTGAAACTCGTTTTAGAGATGCACGATTGTATGATGTTTGTAGTCGGGTTGGCTCAGTGGTTTCTGTCCCGGACTTTCGCCTCTGAGGACCCCGGTTCGATTTCTGGACCGGAACTTTGTGTGGATTAAGTTTTTTCAGTTCAAGTATACCTGACTGCGTGTGTTTTCCCTGTAAAGGTCCCCCATACTTAAATAATTGCCTTCATTGTCTTGTTAACAACAAGCTGGTGTAATGTTTCAATGTACTTTGCCGACTATATAATTCAGATTCAGAGGTTTGTATTAAACGTCTATCCCATAATATTCCCGTGCAGGAATCTTCCACGAGCTATCTACATCACCCTAATCTCAGTGACCATCATTTACACGTTGGCTAATGTGGCCTATCTCACCGTCTTGACGCCTCAGGAACTACTCGCTTCAAATGCAGTCGCTGTGGTAAAAAAAAAAGTCTCGTTGAATACATCATTGCATTTATAATATAATAAAATAATTTACAGCTACAGTCAGTTCTCAAAACCAATGGGATACCATTCATTATATGTTTATATCATCCCTAGGAGTAGGTGACAACGGACTCTGGAATAAAATAATTGTAGCCCACACCTTGAAGTGGCCTTCAGGCCTTGTGTGTCTGGCGACTTGCATAAAACAAAAATAAAAACATAATTTCCATGAAGTTTCTACTCACTCTTTGTGACAGACGTTCGGTGAGAAGGTGCTTGGTGTCTTTGCTTTGATCATGCCGATTTCAGTCGCTCTTTCTACCTTCGGATCCGTGAATGGCAACATGCTCACGTGTTCTAGGTAAGTACAATTTGTGACATCATCACCATCGCTCGTATCACTCTCAAAGTCACCGGTTTGAATAGAAGAGACCTGGGGCTGGGGTCTCATTTCATAGTCGGTGGGACTCAGAATCGAGTGTCGCATCGAGTCCAACAATCGACAGCACCACGGGGGCTTCTTTCAGTTCCATCCTTAGTTTTTCTCTGATACGTGAAGATGAATTTAACCCCAAAACATTGCACATGCAATAATGTTCGCGTCACCCCAGCTCAAGAATTACCATACGTCCGCAATATTAGAAAGTTGTATTATTGTTGCCCCCTTTAAGCTTGCTTTCTTTTGACCCCCCCCCCCCCAAACGGGTTTAGCAACACCCCTGTTTATCATCATCATATATTCATAATTATTATCTTCCTAAACTGTATTTGAATGACTTTCTTCCTCTAAAGAATCTTCTACGTTGGTGCCCGAGAGAAGCAACTGCCATCTTTGTTATCAATGATTCACATTCAGTATCTAACGCCACTCCCTTCCGTCATCATTACCGTAAGTAGACATACAGCTAGCCTATCCGATGAGTGATAGACCTACCTCTACCTAACTCACACCTCAGCTCTCCACTCGGCTTCAATCAAAGATATCAGGGTTTAATTGGAATAAAGATAATTTATATCTAATAGAATATTAATGGTCCTTTACTCCTTCGTTTTTCTTCCTTTCTAACTTTATATTGTGTCTTGGAACAGCAATGTAGGGATATTGCATAATCACAAAGATGCATGTTTCGAATGCGATACGAATTTTGACGTCACAAATTACGAATTATTCGTAACGCAGAACATTCGCTGCGAACCAATCCTCAGACTGGCGTGTGGTTGGCCTACGATTATAATCATTCTGTTTGTTGTCCACTCACTGCAGGTACTTCTATCACTCATGTATACCTTTTCTAATGACATCTATACGTTGATAAATTACTTCAATTTCGTGACTTGGACATCGAGCGGTGCCGTGGTAGCGGGGATGATTTGGGTTAGGTACAAAGAACCAAACAAGCCACGCCCCTTTAAGGTTAGTCTGAGAGGTGTGGTTAAGATTCCAAGATGGTATCAAAGATCAGAGCTCTTTTTTATGGAGATGCTTAAGCACAAAGATAGCTGAGCACAGCAAATTGATGCTTACCAAAATAAGGTTACCAGCCAAACAACCATTTCACATTGTATAAGTTTGTGGTTGTTATCCTGCTCATTGCTACATAGCAGACAAAAATAAGCAATTATTATTTTCTGCTAAAGTTGAAATTGGGCACTGGGCTCATTTTCATAGAGCTGCTCGAGCTCAAAAAGTAGCTAAGCATTGTTATATCTCAGGAAGTCGAAAGTTTTCGTTCGTGATATCGACATCCTCACGACATCCTACTTTAGCATGTCGTCATCCTGTCTTATAGGATCTAAGCACGTCGAATGGCACTTCCAGAGCTCCGTACTTATTGAATCATCACACCAACTTTTAGTAAAAGAGAACATCGACGAAATATCAATTTCAGGACGACATCTTACGTTAAATGATTCAATTAACTGGGGATCTCAACTTCTAAAGCTCCGTAATTTCTCAATGAGACATTGAAAGCAGTCTTCTTTACTTCTCCATTCACAGGTCAACATCCTGATAGCCATTGTGTTTGTATTGGCGTCCATCTTCCTGGTCATAGTGGGAACCATCGATTCACCCATAGACACCGCTATTGGCTTTGGTATCATGCTGACAGGGATACCAGTTTATTTCCTGCTGGTTTACCCCAAACAGTTGCCAAAATGGCTGAGTAAAATACAAGGTAAAATGCGAAATAATGTACGTTTGGTAATCACTCTTAAAATTATTGGCAATGAAAACCTTGGCTAGAAGTACCGCAGCTTATAATTGTAAACATCATTTTGGGAATCATTCAAAGTCGCCCCTGCAAAGTCGCCCCCTTACATGAATAAATATGAATATTTGTCCAAATTAGAGATTGAAAAAACACCGGAAATATAAATGCCGCCTGCCTCAACTTATAGTGTGTTTTTGTTGAATCCAACAGATGCGATTACCCATCGTCTGCAGAGGCTCATGCTTGTCGTTCGAGAGGAGAGACCGTGAAGAGTAGTAGACCAAAGGAAGGATTCAAAGACTCTACAATGTTTATATCATGCCCGATATCGTGTGTCCTCACTATTATATTAATCAACCAACGACTCCACTACAAACTCTCCACGGTGACCGATACAAAACACTTTTAACGGTCAAGCTCCAACCTATCGCTACTCTGACACTCGGCATCTTACAGGCTCTCTCCAGATCGAGACGCTCGTGTGGAGATGTGTGGCTGCTCCACGAGTTTGGAACGGTCTACTCTCACCAAAGAGATGTTTGCACATCTAGCCTAACTACATCCCTTCATCATTGCTTCAAGTCCAGTTCAAAGGCAGTTAGGCAGGACAAATTACACAAAATATTGATGAGCCGCATAGCTTAATACTTTAAATAGTACGAGCCGAAAAGAGGCATATTCATTTGCGGGATGGAAAATGCAAGCACAATTCTACTGACTTTTTGGTCCTTGAATGCCCAAATCGTGCTCCTCTAAAAAAAAAACAATAAAAAAATTGTATTTTTGCCGTTGTCAAAACTGTGCATTTTGGATGGATAGTAGGCCAACCGTGTAAAACATTAAAGTGCAGAATAAAAGAAGTCTTCTCTACTTTTGTTGTGTCTTTATTGATGCAGCAGTCCCGCCTCCATCAGCTGATTCGAGACGTGAGGAAGGAGGGTGGTTGTAATATCCTATATTTTATGTCTTCGTAAGCTTTGTTTTGCTGTATTTATAACAGGTTTCTTTGTTGCACATATCGTGAACACCCTCCTTCGTCCAACCTCTTCAATTTGGCACCCCGCCCACCCCCTTACGTAGTCAGGCACTTATTACCAGTTAATGCTTAGGCGTCAACAAACAACACTTGTTGCCGTACTTTTTTTAAAGGTCGCTTTCCCTGGTGCCCGCCACTCTCTACACCATCTACCAGTGTATACAGTATGCACCAGTGCAGTTAAAAAACTTTAGAATTGTCCCAACTGTAGTTGGGATCAGACCCAACTTGAGTGTTACAGTTGGAACGGCCTAACTATAGTTGGATCTAGAGATCTGTAACCAACTAGTCTTGATGGAAGAAATTCTGTGTTGATTTGTCACTTTTTCCAACGTAAAGGGCGCTATCACTCACGAACCGCTCTCACTACCCAACCGCTCAACGTACAGTGAGAGCGGTTCGTGAGTGATAGCGCCCTCCGCGTTGAGGAAAATTGTGATAAATTAACACGAGACAAGACTAGTCAACTGCAGATCTTTGGATCCCAACTATGGTTTGACCGTCCCAACTGTAACACGCAAGTTGGGACCAGCCCAACTACAGTTGGGACAATTCTAAAGTTGGGACGCAACACATTCATTCAGTCTTTTGGCATTTTTTGCCGTGAAACCCGAACAACAAACGGCGCGGGGGTCACTTTTTTGATATTATTTTGTTCACTTTTGGGTGTTTTTTTCGGCCCAGTATGGCCACTAACGATGGAGAAAACGTGGACAATATGACAGTAGTTCCTGTTGGTCTAGAGGCTGTGTATTCGGCATGCAGGCAGCTTTATCCAGCTCAACCTAATCCGTTACAGGTTACTGCTGTTGTGAAGTTTTGGTAAGTTGTGAACTTAGTTTTGTAAACATTCTTATAATCTTACTGCAAAAATAGCAAGCCAAATAGCTAACCCAAATCTGGTGTCATGGGTTTTCAGCAGGATAACAGGAACAAAATTGTTCACAGCCAAAAACTAAATAACTTTTGTCTAAATCATTTATCCAACATTTTTACAATGACACTTGTTTTTTGGGTTTTACGTTGCGAGAGATCCGCCATTTACAGTGCTAATATGCATGCACGACATTGGAGCGACGTCATGTGTTTTCATTACTTTCATTTGGTTGGTATTCAGAAGCTAGTAGTAGTATGACGTGTAAAATAAACAAAAAATAGCACTCAATTAAAAACACTGGACACTATTGGTAAGTGTCAAAGACCAGTCTTTTCACTTGGTGTATCTCAAAATACGCATAAAAAACAAACCTGTTTTTGTGAACATTTGAGCTCAGTTGGTCGTCAAAGTTGCGAGATAATATTGAAAGAAAAAAGACCCTTGTCACACGAAGTTACTGTTCTTGAATGAGGCTGGCTGGACCCACGCAACATGTAATTACTGTAAATGACTTTCTTTCTTGTATCCTTGTAGGTTATGTGGGCCGGATCCACTTGACTACATCAGCATGTACAGTAACCCTGGTCTTCCGGAGCGAGGTATACCACCACATTGGCACTATGTTAGCTTTGGACTGACAGACCTGTATGGGGATGGACGAGTTCATGAGTGAGTACATTACAATCGCTCAAATATCCAAACATGAGAAATTTCGGACGTTTATCTGAATTCAGACTTTTTAAGTTAGGCTGTTGAAGAAAATCAACCAATAAGTTACCACTGTAATGTGAAGAAATCTTGCTCCTCTCCTCTCCAGTGCATTCCAAGTAGGAGGTTACAATCTTGAAAGTGTCGACCAAAATGATCAACTGTCCTTGTGCCATGGAAAATTTGTGTCTTGCCCCCAATTAAAGGCATTTAAAGGTTTATCAAAAAATGGTAAACAATACATTAAAATTTAGGCACAATGCAGTTGTCTTTGGTTCCCCATGATTTACCACAATGCGTTTTTTCACAATTCACTTTTTTTCTTTAAAGCATACCACACGAGAAGTGTCCTCCAAAGCAACTTTAAAATCTTCATAACTTGGACAAAAAAATCACGATAAGCATAAGACTAGTGTTCTTTCTCCGATTTTAAATTTTGTGTATCTCTTTAATTACAGATTCACTGGTCCAGATGGCATTAGTGGTTTTGGCTTTGAGCTAACCTTCCGACTCAAACGAGAACCGACAGAAACAGCGCCCCCTACCTGGCCTGCCCAACTCATGCAAGGCCTTGCTAAATACGTTTTCCAATCAGGTACTGTTCAAATGAAAATGAAGTGGGATGACTAAAACAATCTTTGCAACATCATCAATTCAGACTTTTGACATCCTACTCACTCGTGGAAACGACAGATTAAATAGGACACTCACCTATGTTATTTTTTATTATTATTCACCCGCTGGACTAGTCAACCAAAGTTTTGAGCCGCCAGCAAGTTTTTTTTACCAGCTAGCCCACATGTAATAATGCCCACATGGAAGTAAACTTGCCCTAATTTCTACCCTTATTTTTAGTTCTGTTTTTATCAACAACTGTTTGATGGATTCTTGATTTGAGGATCGGTTTTGGGAAAATTCATGCAGCAAGAGTGATGTGTTTATGTGTGTGTACAAGGTTAACATTTTGCATGATATGTAAGCAGAACAGGGGTTGAGATTAGACTCCCACCGTGTGTCTTCAACCCCTGGTTGTGTGTTTCCCCACTCGCTAACATATTGTTGTATGGAACTTGGAGGATAGAATCAAAATAATATTTGCATGTGTGTATATAATATTATAATGTTTGTATACTGAATTGAACTCTTGTGATTGCTTTTATGGCAATTGCAGCCACATTGCAAACATCAAGGCTTGTCAAACCATTTTACAAACTCAAAAGTAATCCCTCTTTGGGATTTGACCTCTCATTTATTGTTAGAAGGAACAATGATTTTACTTGCCGGCAGTCTCGTGAAGAAGTGATTGACTCACCTGCAGTCGATTTAACGAAACGCTAGGATTAATCTTATCTCGAGTTAAGACGAGTAACCCGACCTAACTTAGGAAGGATGGGTTCAATGTGTTTGGATACGGATAACTCGTCCTAAGATTAATATCCGGCTGCCTCTGTTTCCACTGGCATTTGGTAACCGGTTAATTTGGAATGCTGATTAATGATTTCTCCACCTATTTGTATTTGTTGCAGATAACACGCTATGTGCCGGTGACCATGTCTCATGGCATAGTTCACTGGATAAGAGTGAATCTAGAGTGCAGCATATGTTAATGTCTGAAGACCCTCAACTACAGCCCATCTCAACACCCTTCGGATCTGTCAATTTTGTTCAGGTATCTCATATATATTCCTACCTTTCACCTCTATTGACCCTTGTTTGAGTTTGCCGTGGACCAGAAACTGGTGCTTGGTGGGCCGGCCCAGAACTAAAAACCCTTTGCTGCCCGGTTACAGATTTCCCCTAGGTTGCACCTCAGCAATGATGGCCCCATATCTAAACATGAAAGATTCCCCCTAGGTTGCACCTCAGCAATGATGGCCCCATATCTAAACATGAAAGATTTCCCCTAGGTTGCACCTCAGCAATGATGGCCCCGTATCTAAACATGAAAGATTTCCCCTAGGTTGCACCTCAGCAATGATGGCCCCATATCTAAACATGAAAGATTTCCCCTAGGTTGCACCTCAGCAATGATGGCCCCATATCTAAACATGAAAGATTTCCCCTAGGTTGCACCTCAGCAATGATGGCCCCATATCTAAACATGAAAGATTTCCCCTAGGTTGCACCTCATCAATGATGGCCCCATATCTAAACATGAAAGATTTCCCCTAGGTTGCACCTCATCAATGATGGCCCCATATCTAAACATGAAAGATTCCCCCTAGGTTGCACCTCAGCAATGATGGCCCCATATCTAAACATGAAAGATTTCCCCTAGGTTGCACCTCATCAATGATGGCCCCATATCTAAACATGAAAGATTCCCCCTAGGTTGCACCTCAGCAATGATGGCCCCATATCTAAACATGAAAGATTTCCCCTAGGTTGCACCTCAGCAATGATGGCCCCATATCTAAACATGAAAGATTTCCCCTAGGTTGCACCTCATCAATGATGGCCCCATATCTAAACATGAAAGATTCCCCCTAGGTTGCACCTCAGCAATGATGGCCCCATATCTAAACATGAAAGATTTCCCCTAGGTTGCACCTCATCAATGATGGCCCCATATCTAAACATGAAAGATTCCCCCTAGGTTGCACCTCAGCAATGATGGCCCCATATCTAAACATGAAAGATTTCCCCTAGGTTGCACCTCAGCAATGATGGCCCCATATCTAAACATGAAAGATTTCCCCTAGGTTGCACCTCATCAATGATGGCCCCATATCTAAACATGAAAGATTCCCCCTAGGTTGCACCTCAGCAATGATGGCCCCATATCTAAACATGAAAAATTTCCCCTAGGTTGCACCTCAGCAATGATGGCCCCATATCTAAACATGAAAGATTCCCCCTAGGTTGCACCTCAGCAATGATGGCCCCATATCTAAACATGAAAGATTTCCCCTAGGTTGCACCTCAGCAATGATGGCCCCATATCTAAACATGAAAGATTTCCCCTAGGTTGCACCTCATCAATGATGGCCCCATATCTAAACATGAAAGATTCCCCCTAGGTTGCACCTCAGCAATGATGGCCCCATATCTAAACATGAAAGATTTCCCCTAGGTTGCACCTCAGCAATGATGGCCCCATATCTAAACATGAAAGATTCCCCCTAGGTTGCACCTCAGCAATGATGGCCCCATATCTAAACATGAAAGATTTCCCCTAGGTTGCACCTCAGCAATGATGGCCCCATATCTAAACATGAAAGATTCCCCCTAGGTTGCACCTCAGCAATGATGGCCCCATATCTAAACATGAAAGATTTCCCTTTGGTTGCACCTCAGCAATGATGGCCCCATATCTAAACATGAAAGATTTCCCCTAGGTTGCACCTCAGCAATGATGGCCCCATATCTAAACATGAAAGATTCCCCCTAGGTTGCACCTCAGCAATGATGGCCCCATATCTAAACATGAAAGATTTCCCCTAGGTTGCACCTCAGCAATGATGGCCCCATATCTAAACATGAAAGATTTCCCCTAGGTTGCACCTCAGCAATGATGGCCCCATATCTAAACATGAAAGATTTCCCCTAGGTTGCACCTCAGCAATGATGGCCCCATATCTAAACATGAAAGATTCCCCCTAGGTTGCACCTCAGCAATGATGGCCCCATATCTAAACATGAAAGATTCCCCCTAGGTTGCACCTCAGCAATGATGGCCCCATATCTAAACATGAAAGATTTCCCCTAGGTTGCACCTCAGCAATGATGGCCCCATATCTAAACATGAAAGATTCCCCCTAGGTTGCACCTCAGCAATGATGGCCCCATATCTAAACATGAAAGATTTCCCCTAGGTTGCACCGCAGCAATGATGGCCCCATATCTAAACATGAAAGATTTCCCCTAGGTTGCACCTCAGCAATGATGGCCCCATATCTAAACATGAAAGATTTCCCCTAGGTTGCACCGCAGCAATGATGGCCCCATATCTAAACATGAAAGATTTCCCCTAGGTTGCACCTCAGCAATGATGGCCCCATATCTAAACATGAAAGATTTCCCCTAGGTTGCACCTCAGCAATGATGGCCCCATATCTAAACATGAAAGATTCCCCCTAGGTTGCACCTCAGCAATGATGGCCCCATATCTAAACATGAAAGATTTCCCCTAGGTTGCACCTCAGCAATGATGGCCCCATATCTAAACATGAAAGATTTCCCCTAGGTTGCACCTCAGCAATGATGGCCCCATATCTAAACATGAAATATTTCCCCTAGGTTGCACCTCAGCAATGATGGCCCCATATCTAAACATGAAAGATTTCCCCTAGGTTGCACCTCAGCAATGATGGCCCCATATCTAAACATGAAAGATTCCCCCTAGGTTGCACCTCAGCAATGATGGCCCCATATCTAAACATGAAAGATTTCCCCTAGGTTGCACCTCAGCAATGATGGCCCCATATCTAAACATTTAACCGCTCACCCTTGGTAGATTTAAAGCCCACCCACCACTAGAATTGGTCTAGCTACAACACTGGACCAGTACCTTGCATACAGATCAAGTTTTTAGACTTAGTCTCTACATGATCAAGTGTTTTACCTTCCAAGTTTAAAGCTGAACATTCCATCATCCTGGTCAGCAGATCAGCAGAGAGTGGGTTGGAGTCCTGGTCTTGACACTTGTGTCCTTAAGAAAGAAACGTTAACTTTAATTGCTTTGCCCTTTGGATGTAATGTAAAGCTGAACAGGCCCTGTGTGTTGTCATAGTTGTGTATTGCAAATAAAAGGAATCACCTTAAAGGCACTGGACACTATTGATAATTACCCAAAACAATGGTTAGCATACAAATTTACTTGGTAACGAGTTGAGAAACGGCTCCCTCTGAAGTAACGTAGTTTTTGAGAAAGAAGTAATTTCTCACTAGAATATTTTAATTGATTTCGAGATCTCAACTGAGGTCTCGAAATCAAGCAACTGAAAGCACACAACTTGTGCGACAAGGGTGTTTTTTTTTCGTCTATTATTCTTTCGCAACTTTGTCGACCAATTGAGTTCCAATTTTCACAGGTTTGTTATTTTATGCATATGTTGAGATACATGAGAAGACTGATCTTTGACAATTACCAAAGGTGTCCAGTGCGTTTAAGGGGATGAGCCTTTTCATTTAAGATCTATCAAAACACCGTTGTGGTTGAGTTTACTATTTGATAATTATTTTCATCGTGCTCTTTGCAGATTGTTGGTGTATGTACGGAAGAACTGCAGGCAGCACAACGGTGGAATGGTCCATCAGTTTTAGAACTCTTGAAATCAATTTCTGTGTAAGTTGACATTATTTGAATCAAAGAGATCTGCAGCCGATTTCACGAAACACTCAAGGATTAATCCTATCTCGAGTTAGGACAAGTAACACGTCCTAACTTAGGATGGGTTCAATCCGTCCTACGTCTTTGGATACGAAACTGAACTCGTCCTAAGTCCTTAGATTAATCCCAAGTTAGGAAAATTTTGGTAAAATCGACAGCTGATATGTTACTTCTAGAAACCTAATACATGGGCATCCTGGCTTATCATTTCAAATAGACAAGCAGGGCTCGATTTTTCAATGGACTGTAAGCCCAAAGCCAGTGAATTTATTGTTGGGTTAGTAAATTCACGACTGGACAAGTCCGACAGTCTTGTGTTTTTTATTTGAATAATAATAATACCTAGGTGGTCAGGTAACGAAGGTTTCTTTCTTGGCCTTCCACCTCTTGGGTCCTGTTTCAAATACCTCCGGGCCACTATGTGGATTTCACTGAAAGAACTCTCTGGGGTTTTCCTCCCACATCTTAAGCTGAAACTTCCTTCCTTGTCTTCTTTCAATTGAGTTCCTGGCTAGTACAGTGATTAAAAGGGATTTTACACAAGGATGTAAGGTTTCTGAGCCAACACTCCTCCGAAAGAGATTTTACACATGTATTCTCATCTTTTTCCCTAATACTTGTTTAATGTCAAACAGTGCGGGCGGAGAGTGGCTGATCACTGACATGCGTCGTGGAGAAACCATCTTTGAGCTGAATCCACATCTTCAGGATGAAGTAGAACGAGGGATCGACATGGATGGCTCCAATCTCAGCGGTGTCAGTGCTAGATGCTCCTGGCAAGAAGGAGAAGACTCGGACCCTGGTGGAGACAACCAAACACTGTCACAGAGAATATCTCCTCAACGTGAGTAACGCACCATTTTCCACAAGCTGTGACTTGGTTCAAAATCTCAGTCTTGACTCTTGTACCCTTGAACAATGCACTTAACGATAATTGATTCGTAACAAGTTAGGAAGGAGATTTTGCTCTACCAGCCAGGCTCCTAGTGGATGATACCTATGCCTACGTTCAACTTGCCCCTGTTTGTTGGTTCGTTTTGACAGTCCAAAATCAGTTAAGTGCAACCCTCCACTTGAAGTTGACGCCGTGGCCTTGTGTTATTAGGCGATCTCTTATAAAACAAATGAAACAAAAATCTGATTCCAACTTTTTTCCTGTCTTTTATGTCAAGAATGGCACTCCTGACACAAAACGGTGTTAAGGGTTAAAATGTAATGTATGATTGGCAATTTTTATGAAAGTCATGAACTATAGAAATCATTATCGATAATCGCTTTCACTTTACCAGAATCTGAGCAGATCAAAGCAGCTCTGAAGATGGGTCTAGCCAGTGAGAGGCCCGCCCTACCCCCTATCACTGGACCTGAGTCTGATAAGACAACAGCTCATCCCTCAAGCCTTCAATCTCAGCGCCAGGAATCACTAGATAGTGACAGTGACCCACAGGGTAACCTGGTGGAGCTCGGGAACCCACGGTGCTTGGACAAGGTTCACATCAAACTCAACCATGAAGCTGCAGCACTTTTCCCTCTTGCTATGAAGTAAGTTCAGTCTGCTACACTTTTCTACTTAATTGCAGCATGTGTGGATTGTTTACAGGGCTCACTCTAGCCCAGCCTACATTATTGAGTAAAAACTGCTACAGGCTAGTAAGCACCCCTTCTCAACTTGCCTTGGCTTGCTACGACTAATTATGCTTAATCTGTTTTTGCTTTACTAGGGGGCGGTTAAAACATGGCCGTCACTTTACTTTCAAGAGCGTTGCAGGAGACTGTGCAATAACACTGGTGTCTAATGGCGTTGAGGGTGCTTTTGTTGAAGAATCCCATCCGTATGCTGCAAGAGGGCAGTGGTTACAGGTAAGGATCGGATGCTAGTCTTGTATCAAGGTGCTTACATCTGGTGTATGACTTGTCAACAGAGGGTGCTGCTTATTAAACTTTGATTGATTATTTTGCATGATTTTGAGTTGATCAAAGACATACTGCTTAGGGCAGGATTTGAACCAATGACCTCCGGATTAACGTGCCGGCGCTCTACCAACTGAGCTATCTAGCCCAATGTTGGCGGTCTCCCTATTTTGTCAATATCTTTTTTGGGGGTGCCAATCATTAGCCATACAACCGTTAACTGCTATGTAGCCAGGGATCACACCCAAATTACGATACAACCTGGGAAGCAGCAGCCAGGGGATCAGCTTATGGGGATGCAACATTTCAGATTAATGATTGTTTTGCGTTAACGTTTTTAACATTCGTGATTATGTGTAGTTTTCCCAGAGAGATTATTCCTCTGGGATATTCTGCTGATAATTTCCTTCCGTGAAAGCATCAAGATCTCCCATTATGGGAGAACTTGATTTTTAAGGAACAAAGACAACTCTCTGAATCTAAAACTTATTGATCATTTGATTGAATCTTCTGTGTGTAATGACTAATATATATATTTTCTTTGTACATGTGTGATTCATTGTTATCATTTGTTATTTTGCTTGTGGTATATTTTGTTATTATTATTGTTGTTGTTGTCTTTAGGTGCTGTTCTCTGGTGAGTCAATTGACGCAGTAGCAGAGGACCTTGATGAAGTAAATGCCCCAGAACAAGTAAGTATTCATATCAAGCATGATGTTTGGTCCTAGGGGGAAAACAAATCTTGGAGTGGAACGGTTGACCTACATGAGCCCATTGTGGGCTTCAATAGACCTTTCATGTCATTAATCACAGTTTTCTGAATTTTCTAAATGAAATACAATCAGGAATCAGAATTAAGTAGGAAGAATATCATGCATGTAATATTGAATAAGAAATGTGTTCAGGAGAAGAAGTACTTAGGACAGAAGAATAGTTTTGCCCCCCCCCCCTTGGTATAAACTTGATCCTTGGTGATGCAGCAGACCTTCTGGGCCTTCTTCTTGTTGTGCTTGAAGCGTGACCAGTCTCTGAATCTGTCGGTGCGTTGTGCCTTCTTGAAGGTGCGTGCCTTCTGCTTCAGGATACGTTTAGTGTTTGAGTTAAACTTAGGTTGATTGTCTTGGTTGAGCTCGTCGTGGATGGGTCGCATTCTATAATGATCTTATGCAACTCCTGTTCCAGTGTGTTGGCGAGGTGATTCACTGGTGTGGAAGTAGTGAAAATGGCTGAGTAGTCAGCTGCCATCTTGTTGACTCTTGAGCGGATGGAGTCAAGATTAGCCCTTTTCCACAGCAGTATTTTTCGCCGAGCTGGTTATCGCCTTTATGCCCGTGCATTGACATGAACAGTACTAATCTGCTGGTTGTCTTGGACTACTTCTTACAAGGTCTCATAGTGAGACTAGCCTTTTGTGCATGTATTATGTGCTATTATATTCAGAATTCATGTTGATTCTCATCTTCTTTCAACGTTGCACTCTTTTTTGTTATCTCAGCAACTGAATCTGCCCAAGACTTACCAATGGCAAGACATGGGGTTAACCATTACCATCATGCCAAATGACTGAAACAACTCCTGGCACTCCAAAGAAACGTAGCACACCCACCAAGAATCTGCCTTCTCCGTATGACATTGCCCACCTCAGATCGATGGTCACCACCAATTTGTATCGAAGTTGTTGCCATAATCTGCCTAGCAACGGTTCATCCTAACGGTGCACAGTGTTGGAAGAGGTGTCCAACCGCTGAAATCTCACTAGAAATAAGTATCATCTACATCCGTCCTTTTTTTAAATACAGTTTACCATGTCAGCATTTCCATGGTACTTAGTCATATTTGTATTTATTTGCCTATCAATTTGCATGAACTATGTCATTATGTTTTGTTTGTTATTCTGTCTCGATAGCGTTTTACTTCATGTGTATATAATACAGATGTATAATATTTTACCCAAAGAGTGTACAAATAAGAATAGTATAAATCCTAATTATTATGCCCCTCTCATTCCCAAATGAAACAACTATAGTTGGTACCAGTTTGTACTTCATGCACAATCTATGACTGGTATCCTGCTCATTCTTGCTAAGCAGGAAACTGCATATTTAGCTCTATGAAATTGAGCCTAGGGCTGTGTTCCAAATTGTTTTAAAACATCTATGGTTCGAGCGAGTTGTGCCTTAGTAAAGAACATAAGAAGGATTTGGTTAACATGTTTCTGATATGTTGGGAATTTTGGAGACCCTAACAATCACTACAGGCTGTTTTCCCAGATGGATGCTTTCGCAGTTCCCATGAAGTATGGACCACGCTTAAGTGTCATTCTCTTCACTACTGAAGAGTTGCTGTTACACGCAATTTTTCCATCAATCAGTGCGCCAACTAGACTGGTTCCCTCTCCTTTACCAGAAGGATGAGGACAGGTGTTGGCTTACATGTATTCACATGTAGGTTGAATTTAACTGTGAATCTCCACAACCATGAAGGCCATGTGACTCGATGTGAGGTCAAAGGTGATTATGTACTGGGTCTAAATGGCAGATCTCTGGTGTAATTCACAAGCCTCCAAGTTTGACATCAGATGTTCAGGCTATGCACCAACATTCGGTTAAATTTTGGCCAAAGCAAAACATACCCCAGATTTTAGTGCCTTAAACATGGACTTTACACAGTTGTTTGTTTTTGAGAGGTTTAGGGAATTTAGAATACCTACATGTAGTTTCAAGGCAGTTTATTTTTCATACGTTGAAAGGTTCTGCTTCTTAAATCCGTCCAAGTTGCGTAGAGACCAAAGAAATATTTTTATTTTCACAAACACCTTGATTAAGCATGAAATAATAAGTTATGTCAGTGCAAAAATGTCCTTTGAGTCGAGTCCCAAGTGTTGCTGTTGTGTCCATGAGCAAGAGACTTGACCATAATCGTTTTGTTCAGATGGGACATTAAGCTGTAGGTCCCCTGCATGGTAGTGCACAAAGAACGCTTTATCATTGAAGAGTAGGAGTTTCCGGTTCACACTCAAGACTCCTTATTTACAGGTTTCCTCAGGCTTACGAGCTACAGTGATTAAGCTCACTAATGAGGCATCATTGGTTTCATTACCAGAAATAATAAGAAGAAGAATAATAATGCTCCAAAAATCAAATGTTAAAGATCTACTCGAGTGTTATGTAAATCTCAATGCAATTAACTATACTGGATGTACACACATAATTCAATTGCGTCACAAAAAGCAGTTGTTTTGCAAGTTGCATGAAGATTCTCTTGCGCAAGATACAACTGAACTGATTTACTTTTTTGCACTGGCACAACCAATTAAGTCTTTTGGGGAAATATAATGTGTGCATGATATTTGTAAACCTTGTTTGGTTTGAGTGGGTTTTTGTCATCGTTCGATGTAGAAGGTGTAATATATTTGTATCGTTATAATTTGGCAATTTCTTATGAAAAAATGCAACCAAGCGTTTGCTAAATAATTTTCTCTCAAAACATAAGACATCGGATGGTCTGTTTTGCAAAAAGCAACAATTTTTTGTTTTAAAACTAAATAAGAAGTGTGGACTTGAGAACAAAGCAGGTCCACATAATGTATCGAGACTAGAAACACTATGTGGACTTACACACATCCACACAATGTTCTTTACGGTGATGACGAATAGTTTAAGAGCAAAGGAATGTCCACAGAGTGACTACAACAGAGACTTGTGTGTGTGTTTTAACTTACACACCTTAGTTACCTGGTGTGCGTTCCACTTGCCAACATTTGCCCTCGTCCTCGTTGCCACTGTTGGCGAACGATGGCAACCTTACGGGAACATAGCATACAATATTATTTTTTGTCACAAACATAATTAGTGTATTTTCGGTGGTTGATAATCGCAGATTTGAAATAATAAAGGCAGAGGCAAATTCGCTCCTGATTGTTGGCCATTAGGATTAAAACAATCCAATGGATCCAAAAACCAAAGTGAACTTGTCTCCCTACGGTGCTCTGACCGGGAGCTGTACCAATAAAAAAAGCTTCATTCTGTGATATATCTAAACACTTAAATGGTTGGACTTTTAAAACTAAACTGCGAATCAAATGCAAGCAATTTTGAGCAACTTTCATAGCTTGAATGTTTGGATTTTTGTCATAGGATATTAATAAGAAAATTTAAATCACGAAGGGTGCTATGTTAAGATTTAATTTCAAAGCAAAATATTAATTTCTTGGGATGAGAATTGTATTTGAGCTTTTGGTTTTCATAATCATTGTTTTTATTATCAACTGGACTTTTGGGAACACTAGGTGGCAAACCTATTGTTCTTGGAAATAGTTTTTTATGCAAATGCTCTGAGCCAGAGTTGCAACTACTTGGAAATATTTCCAAAATATTTGGAAATTAATATCGATCTTGGTAACTTGTCAAGAAAAAAAACATAGAACTGCAAAATCCTAGGAATTTGATCATGTGTCACAATTATGATTTTTTATAAGCTTGTTTCGACGATTTAAAACAAAAATTTTTCATTTTCAAATGAGGCACTCCGTAAAACCAGAGTGCTCGCAAAACATGCAAATAACCAAGTAGAATATCGCGTGTGTGCATGGCTTCAAGCACTTGAAGATGTTTTATACACATACTTGGCTCATGGCGCAATGTATGTGATGTTCCCGCAGTAATTTGGGCATGCGCTCAAAAGCATCCACTTTTATTGTACATGTATGCTAAAGAACCAAGACCCTTTTTTTGACATTTTGAATATTGTATCATTGAGTTCTTTGATGATGATGCAAACTGCACTGACCAACAGAGTGGGGGAATTTTTATGTTTGGAAAAGCTTGGGAAATTTGATTTGGTCATCTTAGGAACAATTCAGAACTTGTAAAACTATGAAAACATTTTGCTTTAATATCTGCTGCTATCTAGTGTTCCTATGTCTCCCATTATACAACCTTATAGAATTGTACATGTCCTGTACTTATAACTTATACTGTATTATTTGTCAAGTTTCACTCATATACATTGTTTTGTTTAAATTCAAGTTTTGGTTGTATCCACTCAGTTCAATAGTCAAGTTCCTATGTTGCAAATATTTGAGTATTTAAAAGATTTGTGATGCAAGACTTTTATGTCAATTTTGTAAGAAATGCTCTGTTGTTGGCGTAAGAACAAGTTAATATTATCTTTGTATCATATGTGTATGAATGTAAATGGTGCCTTCTTGATAAGTATAGATGTTTTCGCTGACGTCAAGGCAACACGATAACTTTCAAGTAACTGCGGGCTGGTGTGCGCACGAATCATGTTTTACATAAATTTGTAATGGAGTGAGGTCATGGGTTAGGTCACCTTTAAATTATGTGACCTTTGAACTTTTTAATGTAAACAAAGGCTACATGTTCTGTAGATTTTGTGCAACAATATGAATCATCACTGGTAAGCTGCAGATTCAGAGTTTGGAGATCTTAAGAAGTCATGCAATGTTCATGAATTTTACGAATCTTTCTTAGCACCTACGCCACACGTCTGGAATTACATGGAGACCATGGCCTCTGAAATTGCCGTGGCCCTGGTGCCCCATCAAAAGTTTCCCATAGACTAAGATTTGATGAACATGCCCTTTGCAAAGTGAAAAATGCCTTCTCAAAAAGAAACTTGCATGACTGTGCCTAGACCATAAGAGAACTTGGATTTGCCTGACTTTGCGTTTAGTATTAAAGGAACACGTTGCCTTGGATCTGTCGAGTTGGTCTTTGAAAATCGTTCTGTAACCGTTTGTTGTAAAATGCATATGGTTAGAAAGATATTGTAAAAGTAGAATACAATGATCTACACAAATATGCCTCGAAATTGCACGGTTTTCTTTTTACCCTGTCGACTATCACAGTCTGCCAGGCATAAATGGCCGACCGTTATAGTTCGTGACGTAAAAGGAAAACCCTGCAATTTCAAGTGATACTTGTGTGGATCATTATATTCTACTTTTAAAACATCTTTCTAACCATATGCATTTCATAACAAACGGTTTCAAACGCTTTTAATAGACCAACTCGTCCGATCCAAGGCAACGTGTTCCTTTAAGTGATTTTTTACTCAACCTTACTTCAAGTTTTGAGCCTTTTAGAGGTAAAGCACCAACAGAGTTGCCAACTCTCTTTCCGAAGACGCGAGATAAGGAACTGAAGCTTTATCTATTGTTGGAACGTGAAATACACATGGGCGCCAATTCAGCAAGTGAATGTTTTGTTTCCCATTGATAGGAATGGTCATTATCTGCACTGATCTATTGTTGTATTAAAAACCTACTTGCCGAAATGGCGTTCGGTGGGATTTCATGTTTCAGCACAAGTTCCGCATCTTGTGCCTTCGGTGCTCTATTATCTTTGGTGATGACAAATACACCAGTTATGTACAAATTATTATCTTATGAATCATGTAGCAGAAGATAAAGACACTCAGCTCGTTATGAAATGCATACCAGTGCTAGTTATTTATTCACTTTTTATTATTACTACTTTTTTTAAACAAAAGTATTGTCACAAAAACTTGACGGAACAAAAATCATGGCTTATAATCTGTATTTAATATAGACAATAAACCAAACAGTTTGTTTTCACTGAACGTAAACTATTTTCCACGTTTAACGTAAACTCCACATTGGAAAATTGGTACCTTGTTTAGTTGATAATAATATTACAATACTTTACAAATGTAAAAGTAAAACTGACTCAAAAGCAGTATTTAAAAAAATTATATTTTTACTCTGATGAGGATATTCGAAGCAGATCCATTAACCTTGAGATTCTTTGGCTTTACTTGTTAAGGGGACGAGACAGAGGACCAGTTATACCCAGTTGTGTGATTTCAGATGCGTGATTTTGAGACCTCAAAATCTAATTCTGAGGTCTCAAAGTCAAATTTGTGGAAAATTACTTCTTTCTTGAAAACTACGTTACTTCAGAGGGAGCCGTTTCTCACAATGTTTTATACTATCAACAACTCTCCATTGCCTGATACTGAGTAAGTTTTTATGCGAACAATTATTTTGAGTAATTACCAATAGTGTCCAGTGCCTTTAAGGGGACAAGACAGAGGAGCATTATTGCATTGGTCTTGGCATTGGTGCTCCTGGTACCTGTCCTGTCTACCCAAAGTCAGTGCACCACCTTTGATACCTTAGTGTTGATCTAAAATAAAGGATTTGTCTGTCGTAGTAAAGTTTAGACACAAAATGTTTGGTATGCATATCAAAACAAATTGTATCTACTCAATATTAACTACATAAACATGGTAGTTGAACAGTGATCTGGGCCCAAATTCATAAAGCTGTTAAGCAAAACAAAATTGCTTAGTAAATTTCATTCCTAAGCAAAGAAATGCGTGGAGCTCATATAATTGATAATTGAAAGTGAATCAAACTTCCCATTAACAGAGTGGTGCATCATTCACTCCAGTATCGAGGACAAATTCGTTTTAATAAATAAATTTATTTTTTAAAAGGGAACTGTTCCATTGAACACAACATTTTCACAACTGGTATTTCACTTCTTATGTTGTTTATAATTTGGCAAAAGTTAAAACTAACAATAAGTTTGCCGGTGAAGTGAAAACATAATTTTTCAATTAACAATCGTACTCAACCTTCCAAGGAATAATTCTTTCCACTTGCAAAATCAAGATTGGGTGTTCTTTCCCAAATTTTCCGTTAGGAATAGATATGAAACATAAAGAGAACCCAATGGAAGTTGAATTTAACACCAGTTAAGTTTCCATCTACAGTGTTATGGTTCAATGGCTATTTTATTTCACAGGATTCTTAACTTGGAAAATTTAACAATTTTTGCTTTTATTTAAATAGATTGCTGATCTTCATTGACATCAGACGGAACAACTTCTTCAAGATTTTCAAGTGTTGGGAGTGGTTTTTCAGCAGTCTACAAATGACATGGTATTTGGATTGTCACATTTCTGTTCAAATTGTTAAAGAAATCAAATTGTTTTGTGTTCACCTATTTCCATGAAATTGGGTCCTGCTAAGTAGAAGATTAACTGTTACATCGGTTAAATATTCATCTGCAGTGATATTGATCCAATTGCTATTTTATTTAACAGTAATTCTTAACTTGTAAAATTTCACAACATGAAAAAAGATCTGATGGCACGCCACCAACAGTGTTGAGCTTCTTTCCAATACATTTCTTGAATTATTACTTGTGCTTTTTTCGAAACAGTCCATGCATTTTATTGATAAATATGTAATCTTGAATGTCAAGATGACGTCGTTGGACAAACAATTGGCAGAATGCTCAAGGTGCGGTTGAATCACTGGTGATAAGGGTCTGACAAACATAATCTACTCCACGGCAGTATAATTAAATGTACGCAGCAAAGTAGATACGCACATGGTGTTACCGCAAACTGAATACATTGATGACTAACCATGCGATGCCTCAAAAACTATACACAATTTGCTTCTTGCCAAAGCCATTCGCAAGTTGGATTTAACTAATGTCTGGTACAATGACTTGCTTAGTCACAATGTACCGCTTACATTTGAATTCCTCAGACTACAGAGACAGTTGCTATGTCAAATGGTTCGGGGGCAAGCTTTGTGTAGTAACCTCTAGATGTGCCATACACATTCATTCAGAATTGTTTATGGGTGTTCACCGTCTCTTACGTAACTACAGAAAAGCTTGCCCCGAATCAAGTCACATAGCCGCTGTCTCTAGTCTGAGGAATTTAAATATAAGCCTAACTTCTGATAAAGCACGTCATCGTACCAGACAATATTCAAATCAAACACGCAAATGTCTTATTGCAAAACCCATCCCAACCCACAAGAGTAAATGTTTAAGACATAAATGTATACATTGTAATCACTACTTCCTTCGTTTAGTCTGACTGCCTGTTCTATCATCTACTGATCTCCGAGACGAGCGACGGCTACTGACAGCTTCTGCAGCTCTTCCCCTGTCCCTCGTTGAAGGTTGATTGCGGGCTCCGCGATCATTGTAATAATACATATCGGAATAGCGATTACCACGCTTCACCTCCTCTCTAGAGGAAGAGCGTCTAGTGAAGTGCTCATGGGAAGAAGGTGAGGAGCCACGCCTACTTGGTTTTGTAGACGCACTAGGAGCTGCGGGTGGGTGTGGTGATGACGTTGAGGCCCTTCTCTGGGAGGACCTGGTGTCACTCGGAGAGTATCGGTGGGGTGGTGAAATGTGCCGCTGGCGAGAAGGACGCGTGGGTTTGTCTGGCGTCTCCCGAGTGGTTCCTTCGGACTTACCGCTATCTGAAGACATTCTCCTGGTGACAGATCGCCCTGTCTTGACCGGCTCTTCCTGGGACACGGGGGACTGGGAGTAGCGTCTACGCTTGGATTGGCCGTAGTAATGGTAATCATCATCAAGGGAGTCCCGTGGAGAGACTGCGTGGCGTTTAGGTCGGGTCCCGTAGCGACTCTCTCGCTGGTTCGGTTCTGAAATGTCGCTGGTGCTTGGTTCCTCTGTCAGAGTCTCACTGGAATCTGGTTTGTGACTCTCTTGGGTGCTCTCAGTAGCCCCCTGAGAATCCTCACTGCCAGATTTAGGACTTGCTTCCGAAAGGTTCTTAGTATCATCCGTGCCAGATACATTGCTCTCTGTAGACTGTACCCTGACCTCACCAACCTTACTGCCAACAGGTTTGGCTTCTTGTAGGGAGGTCTGACTCAGCTTGAAGATAGACCCCAGGGGCAGGTGTTTCGGACTGTGGACCGTGTAGATGGGTATCGATGAACCTTTGTCGCTTTGCTCCTCAGACTCGGAATCTGACGCAGAATAAATAGCAGGCTCATCTTGTGTGGGAGTTGGTGGGTTGTCGTCGCATGTGCTCTCTTCTTGGGGCTCTTTGGCGTCTTCCACCGCAGCTGGCTCAACGACTTGCTGGATGGGTATGGAATCGGTGTTGGGAACAACTTCTTCTTGTTGAGTTTCTGCTTGCTCAATCAGTTTTTCAATGGTAGCAGCAATCTGGTTGGTCTCATCCTTCTTTGTATCGTCTCGGCTACAAATATCTTTAGCTGGTTTTGCCTCATCAAGAGCGTCTACAGTCGGTCTAGCATCTGCTTCATCCTTCATACCCTGTGATGATTCTGGGCTGGTTATAACAGGCTCTCCTTCTGGTTTCTCCTGCTGAGTTGTTATTTCATGGTTTCCTTCATCTGCTTTCTCATTCTCCTTGACTCCATCTTGTCCTTCATCTTGCTCTTCTTGCATCTCCACATTGTCCCCATTCTCCGATTCCACCCTTACATGTATTATTTCTCCAACATTCTCAAACTTTACACCCGGCTGTACCTCCTCATCTATCTTAACATCCTCCACAATTTCAGCCAACTTTTCCTGCATTTCAATGGATTGTTGATCTTCATTAACATCAGTTGGAATTATTTCTTCAGTTTGTTCAATAGTTTGAAGGGGTTTTTCAGTAGCCTCTAACTGTTCAGTAGGAGTTTCTTTTGACGGTAGATTCGGTTTCACAGTCTCCTCGCTGATTTCTTGCTGAACACAAACAGGTTCTTGTTGTTTCTCCTGATCTTGCTGATGTTGTTTCTGCTCTTGTACTTCTTGTTGTTCAAGCTTCTCTGGTTTAAGTTGATGCTTCGGTTCCACCTCTTGCTGTTGGGGTTGACTCTGTTTCTGCAGCAGCTGCTTCTCAACAACCTGGTGTTTATCTGCAGCAGTCGGCTTGCCCTCACCGGAGACACCTGCAGCAGCAACAACCTGGTGTTTATCTGCAGCAGTCGGCTTGCCCTCACCGGAGACACCTGCAGCAGCAACAACCTGGTGTTTATCTGCAGCAGTCGGCTTGCCCTCACCGGAGACACCTGCAGCAGCAACAACCTGGTGTTTATCTGCAGCAGTCGGCTTGCCCTCACTGGAGACACCTGCAGCAGCAACAACCTGGTGTTTATCTGCAGCAGTCGGCTTGCCCTCACCGGAGACAACTGCAGCAGCAACAATCTGGTGTTTATCTGCAGCAGTCGGCTTGCCCTCACCAGAGACAACTGCAGCAGCAACAATCTGGTGTTTATCTGCAGCAGTAGGCTTGCCCTCACCGGAGACACCTGCAGCTGCAGCAGCCTTGGCTTGCATGAATGAAAACTTGGCAACTTTGGAATCTTTCCTCTCTTTGCGTTTGCGGGTGCTGAGTTTCCTCTGCTGCTCACCGCTGAGTCCGAGGTTGAGGAGATGATGACACTTGACCTGAGGCTCCCGACGCTCACGGTAGACTAGATGGAAGCACTGAAGCTTCTCTTTGGGAATGAACGGCTGGTATGGAATGATCTCGGGCTGTGATGGGTTCTCTTGGTTTTCTCTTTCTTCTTGTTCAAGCTGAGATACTGTCTCCTGTAAAGGATTTTAAGAAAACACAAAGTCACCATGAGTGTTTTTCATCACCTCTGTACCAAATCAAATGTGAGATAGCTTTTCCCCTCGCACTTTGGAATTCCCTACCTGTATCTTGTTATCCCTCTATCTTAAGGTCTGCTGGCCTTATGCCAGTTAAATCTCTGAGGATAAGTCAATATTCACTTGTGGTCTGGCTGGCTAGTTCAACTGCTACACAAAAGCAACATCCCATCCCAATGTTCGATGTCCTACGCCCAATTTATAAATCAGAAAATACTGCTTAGCAAATTTGATTGCTAAGCAAAAAATAAGTAAAGCACCAGTTCCAACAATGTCAACTTTACGGAACTTAGGTTGGAAAGCAGTTTCTGTTTAGCAAGAGTTTCTGTGCTTAGCAAGTTTTTATGCTTACAGGCTTTCAGAAACTGGGCCTCGGTCAGCGAAGTCTAGAACTCACCTTCAATCCTTGCAGTGATGAGGAGAACTCATCAGAGAAGTAGCGTTTATTCAGTGATCGTCTACGTCGCACTTCTCGTTTCTTTTCTAAAATCTTCTGCTCCTTGAGCTGCTTCTTGGTGGCTTTGGTCGGGGACACTGCCTCCTCTCGCTTATCCTTCTTTGAATCTGATGATTCTGAAAAATATAAATTTCAAAGTGATGACAATGCAGGGTTTTTGAAAGTATGTCAAATTGAAAGTGTTTGTATTCAGACAATGTTAACTTTATTTAACCTTAGCATTGCCCGGTACTAAAAATGTGCAAACACTAACTAGTTCTTTTATAGGCCGGCCTACAATAAGATATCAATGCGCCTTACATTGGTGCCCTAGTCATTGGGCCAATAACATTCCTGTATATGGGTAAAAACCAGCGTAAATATTCTTTATCCCCAATGCAAATTTAACATCTATTAAATCATTTGCAGTACCCACTGCTAAAACATAGGAATCAAACTGCCTCTAGCCACCAGGTAATCTCGGTGGTCTAGTTGGTATGACACTGCTCTAGAATCGAAAAGGTTGTAGGTTCGAATCCCAACCGAGTAATATGCCTGTGATTTGTTTTCACAGAATGCTGGAAAGCACTGAGTGTACAGTGCTTACACACATCGGTGTTTATGGGTAAAAACCAAAATGAATATTCCTGTCATCTTTTTTCAACTCCATGGGGAGTACACAACCTCGGGCTACCTAGGGTTGGTCGGTTAAACTAACCGTGCGGCTCAAAGAAGTAAACCAAGATGAAATTTACCCAGACTGTTTTACATGTATACTCGACTTGTTTGTTTACATTTTTCAGAGCCTTGTATAGTTTTACAGAAAAAAGTCCTTTGCAAAGACAGCTACAGACAATCAACAGCATACCTTCGAGACTTTCCGAATCAATAACCCGTTTCTGTCTTGTCACCCTGATGAACTTTTCCCTCTCCTCTTTTGCCATCTGTCTTCTTTGAGCTCTCTCCTCCTTAGCCATGGCCTAGAGAGAAAACAGACAAAAATCATCATTAATCGTTTTGAGATATCGCAAAGTATTCAACACACGAGGCAATCTCCATGAGAAAAAAGACATTCACATTTGAATGTTCACATGTTGATCGTAAGACAATGTTTGATAATAACTTGTGTGCTTCCAAAGTGGTCCTGTAGCATGCAATGCAGTTGAAAGCTTCCTTATTATTCTTCATAAGCAGAACATCTTTATAACGGTGCTGTTTTTAAGACGTCTTGGCTAGATCTAGATTGTTATCTCTTTTCACCGAGTCAAATATTTTATTTTGAAACTCACAGCTTTCTTTCGTCTCTCCAACCTTGAATCTTCATCTTCACTATCTCCATGGTAACGGCTGATAGCCAAGGCTCTTCCAGATGCTGTCTGACCCTTAGGAGACCTCTTTAAGGAGGAGGCTCTATCCGACGAGACGGATGCTGGCCTGCTGGTGTCCGTACTGATGTTCATTTCAGATGGACCCTCTGAAGGTGCCTCAGAATCACTGTCTGATGGACACACATTTGCAGTTTTGTTCGCTGAATAAAGAGTAACAATAATTTAAAAATCATTGGATTAACCCATGGCAATTTCAACCGAAACAGGTATTGGTTCTGACCGCCAAAACGCACCCGAGGGCACCCAAGCAATTGCTGTGGGTGCAGTGGGTAAATTTGAGGCCTACAACGCCAGATCAGGACAGGATTTTTTCCCTCCAAAGCGAGGAGAGGATTAATGACAGATTTTCAACAAAATGTAAACTTACTTTTCTTCAAGACCAGCTTCAGTCCAGTCTCCTCCTCATCACTGCTGGAATCGAGACTAGAACTTGAGGAAGTAGAACTGATACCTCCATCAAATGAGGACAAGTCACTGGTGTGGACGGAACTCACAGATATATCCGACAGTCCGCTCTCACCGTCTGACTCATCATTTCCTGTTGGCAATTCTAGGTTTTCATCTCCTGCAATGTCAATATCCATGTCAGTCACTGTTTCATCCTTTGGCTCGTCTGATGTAGAATTCAAATTTGATTCCACAACAGGTAGAATATTCTGGGTCTTTTTCCAAAATTCTTGAGCACTCATCACCACTGGTTTTACATTCTCTGTCTCTTTCACCTGAACAAGTTGACTGGAAGAGCCTTTGTTGTCCGATTTTATTTCTAATGGGTGTGTCATATTTTGTGACTCTTTTTTAACTGCCCCTTGAGAAAGTATCACATCTTTGTCTTTCAATAGCGACTTGTCTTTAATATCAGCAACTGTTTTGAGTTTTTGATCAGCAGGTTTGCCAGGACTAGGAACTTTGGGTTTATCTGCAGTCTTAATACCGTCTGTAAGTTTTGCACCGGCAGCTAGTTGTTTTGGTTTTTCTTTCAAGCATAGCTCAACCTTTTTAACCATCTTGGTGGGTTGTGACTTTTGCAGCCCATCCTTTCCGGGGAGTTTCTTCACATTTTGGTCTTTAAGGATTACATTCTTACTGGCTTGAGCTTTAGTTGTTTGGCTTGTCATTTTAAATCCACCTTCAATTGAGTCCAATTTCTTATCTCCTTTGATATCAGCTGACGCTAAAGGGGAATTTCCAGGATACTTCTTAAGTAAGTTTGGTGTTTCTCGCCCCTTGCTCGATGTAGAGGAAGGCGTATTGCCACCGGACTGTAAGGTTGGTGTGATGCTCCCATCGGTGGCTGGGGAAACTTTTGGTGAGGTTCCAAGAGAAAAACCTTTGGAGGGAAGCTCAGGTTCTTCGGGCGGAGAGTCCGGGGGTGCTTCAGGGGGTGCCTCCGGTGGGGCCTCAGGAGGTGCGGCGGGTGGCTCTGATGGAGGCAGTGGTGGGGCTGGGGTGTGTACTTCTGGGGGCAGGTCTGGTGGAACAGGTGCTGATGTTAGATGTGAACCACCTGAAGAAGTAGTCAAATAAAGAAGTTTATAATTGCGTTAATTCACACGAGTTTTTCGCTCAGAAGATACATAAAACAAATTCAAATGAAACGGAAAGTGAATTGTATTAACTTCTTAGTTTAGATTCCTACTCACTCTGCCATCCAGACGTTGCTGCGAGATCTTTCTTGACATTCTCTACTTCCTTATCTTTCCCAGGACCCATGAATTCATCCACAACCTGCAAACATCAATCAAAGTAAAATCACGATCTGGATTTAGCAACAGACCCGAGTAAAGACCAAAGACGAAAAACTTCCTCAATGGCAAACATTTTTAACTTTGCAGATGGATTCAATTTTCCAATTTTCTGCCAGCCAGCCAGTAACACTGTGGCAACCTCTGTACTGGGTTCTTTCATTTTGTAAAACACAGAATCTACAGCTTTACATCCCATCAGAAGGACACCACAATTATGGTCAAGTGTTTGGCAAGACACATGTACCATGACAGGGACCAAACCCACACTTTGTCACTGAACACCAGTACTTTGAATCCGGTGACCATTGCAGAGGCATGGTCATTTTCATTATGCAGAGGGCATGTTCAGTAGAAAGAGTCAACAGGAATGTTTTGAAGGAGCACTAACAACATGACGAGGGGCACCGGGCAACAAGACCCAGCACAACTGAGGTTGTCGCCTCTATGGCTCAGTGTAGTATTCCTGAACTTAACTCACACGTTTCGTACATACCTTTTCTATCTGTGGTCTGAATACATGCTGCATCTTGGGTTCAATGACCTGCTCAATAATTCTCTCGACACCTGTTGATAACATCTCAGACCTACAGAACAAAGTAAATCAATTAAAAAATGTGGGGAAACAAGGTTTTTTGTCTGGTGTAGGCCTCTATTTCCTTCATCTCTAAATCAAGACACTCTTAAACTATCTTTTTTAGATGTCAAAAGCTCAAGCAGCACCCTCAGGATGATCAAAGGAAGAACTGTCACTGACTTGGGAGTTGTGAAATATTTTCTGCTTAAGCAGCTGTATGAAATTTGACCCTAGTCAGAATTTTCAACTTAGATTTCAACTTAGAGTTTACTTCACTTGCAGTTTCACTTACTGGTTGATTTGTCTTCTAAGACTATCTCTAAGTTGGTTTTTGTTCATCTTAGGCTCCCACTTCACCTTGGAGAGGAACGTGGAAACATAGCTCTCAACTTTTTGACGAAGATTCTGATAGGCAGGCTGTGGAAAAAAATAAGGAAGTTATCACATGTTAAACTGTAATTGCAGATTAAACAAGCCGTAGTTGGGTTTCTGCACTGGCTAGGGTAACCATACTTGTGTTGGTGATCACAATTGGGTATCAATTTGCGGTTGAACAAATTAAAAAATGACAAGAGCAGGATTTGAACCAAAGACCCGTTTTAACCTGCCAGCGCTCTACCAACTGAGCTATCTAGCCCTATATTGGCAGTCTCCCTATTATGTCATATCTTTTTTTGTTCAGGGGTGCTAATCAAAAGCCATAAAACTTTGAAATTCCGTTTTGTAGCCAGGGATCAAAGCCAAATTTCTGATGCAGCCTGGGAAGCGGCAGCTTGTTGTGGTCGTGTGTTTTTTCTCCCAAAATTAAAATCCTGTAAGGGCCAGAGTGAGCGAAGTGGAACAAGAGACAAAGAGCTAACCTTGGTATCCACATCTTCCAAGCAGTCTCTCCTGAACTGATCAAAAATTCCCTGTGATTTGAGATGATTTGCGATCTTGTCCACCATCGCCGGATCAGCTCCACTTGTTGAAGTATTTGCCATGTTTACATAGGCTCACTGCAATGCTGAAATTTAGAACAGTTAAACCATATGTCAAATAATAATTGGTCAAATCAAAGCATTGCCCTTGTCTTTTTGAACATTTATGTAACTAAATAGTTTTAAAAGAATGATTGTTAATCTAATAAGGAACTTCTGCCTTGTGTTGTCAGCCCCTCTTTCTCTACTCCGAGTCCTGGTACTATTTAAGTGATGATGAGGTTCCACATGGAGACGACAGCGAAACGAACCTCATACTGTGATAGAAGGCTAGGACTAGGTATGGAGAGAGTATCTCTAGAAAACAAAGCAGAGGTCAGACAGAATCATTCACTCATTTATGTGTATCCGTTCATGTCAAGTTAAGCCTTTTTTTAAGTAAAGCATTGTTCATTGTTGATGCCCTATATTTTCACACTTTTTCCATAAATATTTTTCAATACATTTTGCTTTCCCCAAAAAGGTCTGTAGAGTCAGTAAATTAAATATTTAATTGTGATGACCAATCTCCTTGAAATGATACTGACACTGACACTCCCATTCCCCGACCAGAGGCGAGAGATAGGTGATCATGGTGATGGTCAGTGCGCAAGTACCTGCAAAGTGCAAGTGAAATGGCAATTTCCTGTTTCATTCAAAATCTATATATAATATAATCTTATAATAAATAATAAGTAGGGTAGATGGTCTCAGCTTTCGATCCAAACCAGACCTTTTTCAGAGGCCTCTTATAATAAATAATTCAAATAATTTTGAATGTTTTAATTTATTATTAATATAATACTAAGTAACAATAACATAGCTTTAGGCCTAGTTTTAAACAAAAATAAAATTATATTTTAAAAAGCTACTGAATTTCTTCACTGACTTTGAGCAATTTAGCCAAACTTGTGAAAAAGGATATGCGAAAAATCATTGCGAATTTCTGAAGCACTGGGTGGTTGGTTTGGGTGAATACACAGAAAAAAAAGGTAAATACAATCAAATTTGAAGCGAGAAGTCATCGTCATGTGTGTCCGGAAACTGGCACACAACAACAACAAACAAAAACAGATCGCTAACTTCAATATTATAAAACTCTGCATTCTGGAAATTGTTCTTAATTTAAGTCGATCGCTTGGCCAACATCACATAAATATATTCTTTAGGCTGAATTTGTAGAATTGACATAATGGCAAATGTAATACATTACCGTTTTGATCAGAAATGTAAAAAGTTGCCCTTCTCAAATATCTGATTCTCCGCCTACCGCGTGAGAGGGCGCCCTCCCGAGCCGGGCTTAGATCTGGCAAGTCATGAATAATCATGAGTTGACGTCACTTGATGGATAACTTAGGGCTGTTGGTTGTTAGCAGTGTTTTTCACGCTTTGATTATTCATATATGCAGCATAATTATGACGTCAGCTCTAGACAGGGTACCAGTGTAGCTGACAACGTGACATATAAACATTGCAAGAACGTGCAGCAGTGCACGTTTGGACACCAGCAGCCACCACACTTTCTTTCGAGAAAATTTCACACAACGTCGTCAAGAACTGAAGTTTTCGCTCCCATCTTTTCGAGAAATTTTTCCATTTTATTCGACACAGAACCGAGCAAAAAGCATTTTAAAATTGTTAAGGTGAGTTTCTCATTATCTTGGTGGTGTATTTTGTTTGAAAATGTGTCTTTTTGAATGATAAATCTGTACTTTTACTGTTGGGTTTTCCAGAGGGCGCCGATTTTGTAAAACCACGAGGTCCGGAAGGGGCGTATTGGGCATATGTTGGCCGAGTGGGCCTTGAGTGAGTCGTACATTTCCAACGGGCCGCTTTTTTGTTATTGGGGTGGGGGGGGGGCACTTTTAGAAATAAGGCTCCCATGTAAGCCTAGGGGTCTAATAATATCTGTAACTGGGGTGCTGTATTCCTTGACATTATCTGTCATAAACACCCCAGCGAAAGCTGGTACACTGCATGATGGTTAAAAAGACACCAACATTTTTTCTCCGACTGTCGCACAAAAGATGCCCCTAAATGGCGAAAATACCCAACACATTACCTTCAAAACTGTCTACTGCCCTCTACATTAGATGCATCACCAGGATTGAAATTATACTTGGTCTTTTTTTTTTTTTTTTTTTTTTGGTCAACAATGATGACTTTTTTTAGCAATCCACTGGACAATCCATCTCTTTGTTCCAAACTAAATTATTTTTTATTTTATTTTTTTTACTTTGAATGGCCATGCAGTGAATTGTGGGTCCAGGTCATTGTGCCATGTTCATAAAAAGTAACCTTTGAAGGATGTGTTCGCAAATGGGACTCCACATCAAATAGAACTAGCGCCCACATTAAACTCGTCTAAATAAATAGGCTGATCATCTTCCAATGCCGAGCATTTTAAAGGAGCACGACGTTGCATATTGACAGAAAGATGTTGTAAAAGTAGAATACATTGATCCACACTAACATGCCTCGAATTGCACAGTTTTTCTTTCGGCCGTTTAGTTTGCAAAGTGAAAGGAAAACCACACAATTTCAAGGCAGATTTGTGTGGATCATTGTATTCTACTTTTCAAACATCTTTCCAACCATATGCATTTTATAACAAACGGTTACAACAACTTTTTATAGACCAACTCTCCCGAATCCAAGGCAACGTGTCCCTTTAAGCTTAAAATAATTATAGGCCCAAATTTGATATAACTGCTCAATTTGCACTTGTGATTTTTTTAATTTTAGGCCCAAATTTGATAAATAAAAATGCTGGACTTGCCCCTTGGGATTTTTTTCAATATAGGCCCTAATTCGTGAGTTATTTAATTTAGGCCAAATTTGATAAAACTGCTGGACTTGCTACCCCTTGTTAAAAAAAAATTCATTAATTTGCCCTCATTGGATAAAACTGCTGGACTTACCACTTGTGATTTTTTCAATTTTAGGTCCAGATTTGATAAAACTGCTGGACTTGGCCCTTGAGACTTTTTCAATTTAAAGGGAAAGTACACGTTTGCTAATATTGTCAAAGACAAGTCTTCTCACTTGGTGTATCCCATCATAACCACAAAATAACAAGCCTGTGAAAATTTGATCTCAATTGGTCATCAAAGTTGCAAGAAAATCATGAGAGAAAAAACACCCTTGTTGGATGAATTTGTGTGCTTTCAGATAGAAATAAAAGACTTCTGGCTAGAAGTCCTATTATTTGAGTGAGAAGTTACCCCTTTCTCAAACTCTACGTTACTTCAGAGGGAGCCGTTTCCCACAGTGTTTTATACTACCAACAGCTCTCCATTGCTCGTTACCAAGTCAGATTTTTAAGCTAATATTTATTTTGAGTAATTACCAAACGTGTTCCTTCCCTTTAAGGACCAAATTTGATAAAACTATTGGACAAGGGTGATTTTTTTCAAATTTTAGATGCAAACTTATTTTGTCCTTAAACATTTTTTTCTTTGTAGTGTTTGTGAAATGGCTGGACTTACCCCGTGTCATTTTCCCCAATTTTGGTTAAATTTATTTTGTCTTATAAAACGTTTTTCTTTGTAGTGTTTGTCCGCAATCATCATGAAGATGTCAAGAGAGATCACCAGTAACAAGCTCATAATGATCTGAATATGATGTATGCCTACGACTGAAAAGGTAAACACATAATTCCTGACAACCGTTTTGGGGGGGCTTTTGAAGTACTGTATGTGTTGGCAAATGGATCTTCACATCAAATAGAACACAGATTAAACTCATCTTGATAAAGGCTGATCACCTTGTAATGCCATGCATTTTAAGCCTCAAATAATTAATGGCCCAACAATGATTAAACCTGCTTGGCTCGTCCCTTCTGATTTTTCAATTTTAGGCCCAGATTTGATATAACTGCTGGCCTTACCCATTGTGATTTTTTTAATTTGAGTCTAAAATTTGATAAAATAAAACTGCTAGACTTACTCCTTGGGATTCTTTTAATTTGAGGCCCAAATTGATAAAACTGCTGGACATACCCCCCTTTTTTTTCAATTTTAGGCCCAAATTCTATATAACTCCTGGTCTACCTCATGTGTTGTTTTGTTTTTGTTTTGTGTTTATTTAAATTGAGGTCCAAATTTGATAAAACTGCTGGAATTAGGCTACCCCTTGTGATTTTTTCAATTATAGGCCCAAGTTCAATTAAATGGCTGGACTTACCCTGTGACATTTTTTCCAATTTTAGATAAATTTATTTTGTCTTATAAAATGTTATTCTTTGTAGTGTTAGCCCGCCATCATCATGAAGATGTCAAGAGATCACCAGTAACGAAGCTCATAATGATCTGAATATGATGTAGGCTCATAACTCAGAAGGTAAACACAATTCTTATTATTTGTTTTTGTTTGCCTTTGAAAAATGTGTTGGCAAATGGAGCTTTACATCAAATAGAACTAGTGCCCATATTAAACTCATCTAGCTAGAGGCTTATCACCTTGTTATGCCATGCATTTTAAGCTTCAATTAATTAATGGCCCAAGTATGATTTAACTGCTGGGCTCACCCCTGTGATTTTTTCAATTCTTTGCCCAAATTCGATAGAAATGCTGGACTTACCCCTTGTGTGTTTTTCAAATTTAGGCCCAAATTCAATTAAACTGCCGAACTCACCCCTGTGATTTTTTTTAATTTTATATGCAAATGTTTTTCTTTGTAGTGTTTGTCCGCAATCATCATGAAGATGTCAAGAGATCACCAGTAACAAAGCTCATAATGATCTGAATATGATGTAGGCCTATAACTAAGAAGGTAAACACATAATTCTTAACAATTATTAGAGGGATGTGTATGCAAATCAAATGGAATTCGCGCTAAGATTAAACTCATCTAGCTAAAGGTCAAATGTACAAGCACAAAATGTGTCATAAATAGGAGGTCTGATTTATAAACAATACACCATCCAAAAATTGGGCTAATTTATTATAGTGGGTGCATTTCTGATTAAATTTGGGGGTGTGGTGTGGGGAGGGGGGTGTCTGTATCATCTCCCCCCCCCCCCCAAAAAAAAAAAAAACTTCTTTAGGTCTGTATTCCATCCAAATTATCTTGCACATATGAGGGATTGCCTTTGAAAATATAATTGACCAATAAAACCTTGACTTGACAAATACTCCGAATACTTGGATTTGTTGTCTTGTGAGAAATATGCATGAGGCACCGACCATGAATCACAGAACCTCCGCCGTTAGCCACAGCAGATGAATAATCTGCCAGGGTATAGTGTAGAAATCCCAGAGTGCTTAAATTTCTATTTAGCAAAATACCCAAATACAATGATAAACTATGGTGCAGCCTGTTTTGTCTGCCACATTTGTATAACAAACGGACAACAACAGTTCTGGAACTGGGCATAAGGCCCAGTGACCAGGGGTAATAATGTTGAAGCGCCATGAGCGTCACTGCATGACGGACCTTAGCACTAAAAGAAGCCACCATTATTGTTATTATTATATAAAGGGGTGGTCTAAATTACCCATGCAAGAGTTTTGATGACAAAATATTGGCTAACAATTACATAATTCTATCTGTTAACTTGACCTTTCAGGGCCAGTAGTTCCTGAAACCAAGTACGGATGGAGACTCCCCTACCGACACAGTGAAGGCTGCAGGGTATAAAGGAGATCAACTGCCTTGGGAAAACATCAGTATCATCAAGACATCGTAGCAGCTCATCTGTGGATCATGAATGAACAAAAGTAAGATGTTCTTTTTAAATGAGTAAAGCCTGGTTCATACTGAATACGAATGCGAAGCGTATGTTGTCATCATAAATTCTGAACAAATAATTTGCAGCAGTTCAAATCTGCTCAACTCGCCTGTGAATATCATTGTGAAAGGGGGTTCTGACATCAAATTCGCACTCGTAGGAAGTAAGAACCGGGCTTTACATTTATGATATTTGATGCTTTACACGTAGTGGGTCGTTTTGGTAGCTCACTATACTGTTGGCATCTTGTAAATAAGTACACCATTGCAAGCAAGCAAGCATATACACGTTATTTTTTGCGCTAACTTGGTGGTGCGTGCGAAACAAATGGTGGTGCCTGCGGATCGAAATAAATGGGGGTGCCTGCGGATCAAAATGGTACAGCGCGGACAATTTCGAATAAAACTAAAGGGACCTGGACACGTGCACGTGGCATGTGGGGTCCTACTTCCGGCTCGGGCCACTGGGTGGTTGATCTTAAAGGTGCATTCGGGCTCCTCATCTGCTAGGATGGTGCCGGTGTTATCACAAATGGTTGACCAACGGAAGTAGTCCCTAAGTTCTTTCCAACTAGGGACCGCGGATAGTACAGTAGGGGACTGTCCCTCCTTCTGGGACGGCGGACCGGACCCATCCGACAGGATGGTGCAATGGCCCTGAAGATCTGGAAAACCGTGTGGGGCTGGTATCCTGGGACCTTCACGTGGTAGCCCTGTTTTTGACGAACCTTACCAGGATGAATAGGCCAAATTTGAAACTGAAATATATTGCTTGTATGGGTGTACTTAGCTACAAGATTGTCCTACAATTGTATTTTTGTTCAATCAGATCATTGAAACAAGACTAATGCAAGAATGTTTGCTTTGTTTTACATGTGAACCAACTGCGAGGTGGCATAACAACTGCATCTCCTCAGGACCGATTGTCATCCATGAAACAGCACCAACAGTGTCAATTCGTAAGCGAGGGCTTAATGAACGAACCCGGGGAAATTTAAGCTCAACAGAATGAAAGGCTTGCACCTTTTGTAGCCTCAGGACTATGACCATACGGCACATTTATTAAATATTTCTCACAAAATCAATAAGCCTAAAATAATAATGCATTGTAAATTTATGCCCAAAAATGTTTCCACAAGACTTATAATAGCCTTGCTTTTTTTTCCATTTTTGCCCAAAAATTCCAAAAAAACTTTTATAGCCTTGCGTTTTTATCCAACTTTGCTCAAATTTTGCCCAAAAAATTCCCTCAGACTATAGCCTTGCGTTTTTATCCAACTTTGCTCAAATTTTCCCCCAAAATTCCACAAGACTATATATATAGCCTTGCGTTTTTATCAAATTTTCCCCAAAAATTCCCCAAGACTATAGCCTTGCGTTTTTATCCGACTTTGCTCAAATTTTTCCCAAAAATTCCACAAGACTATAGCCTTGCGTTTTTATCCAACTTTGCTCAAATTTTTCCCAAAAATTCCACAAGACTATAGCCTTGCGTTTTTATCCGACTTTGCTCAAATTTTCCCCAAAAATTCCACAAGACTATAGCCTTGCGTTTTTATCCAACTTTGCTCAAATTTTCCCCAAAAATTCCACAAGACTATAGCCTTGCGTTTTTATCCAACTTTGCTCAAATTTTCCCCAAAAATTCCACAAGACTATAGCCTTGCGTTTTTATCCAACTTTGCTCAAATTTTTTCCAAAAATTCCACAAGACTATAGCCTTGCGTTTTATCCAACTTTGCTCAAATTTTCCCCAAAAATTCCACAAGACTATAGCCTTGCGTTTTTATCCACCTTTGCTCAAATTGTCCCCCAAAATTCTACAAGACTATAGCCTTGCATTTTTATCCAGTTTTGCCCAAAAATTCCACAAGACTATAGCCTTGCGTTTTTATCCAACTTTGCTCAAATTTTGCCCAAAAAATTCCACAAGACCATAGCCTTACGTTTTTATCCAACTTTGCTCAAATTTTCCCCCAAAATTCCACAAGACTATAGCCTTGCGTTTTTTTCCAACTTTGCTCAAATTTTTCCCAAAAATTCCACAAGACTATAACCTTGCCTTTTTATCCAACTTTGCTCAAATTGTTCCCAAAAATTCCACAAGACTATTGCCTTGCGTTTTTATCCAACTTTGCTCAAATTTTTCCCCAAAATTCCACAAGTCTATAGCCTTGCGTTTTTGTCAAATTTTCCCAAAAAATTCCACAAGACTATAGCCTTGCCTTTTTATCCAACTTTGCTCAAATTTTTTCCAAAAATTCCACAAGACTATAGCCTTGCGTTTTTATCCAACTTTGCTCAAATTTTTCCCAAAAATTCCACAAGACTATTGCCTTGCGTTTTTATCCAACTTTGCTCAAATTTTTCCCCAAAATTCCACAAGACTATAGCCTTGCGTTTTTATCAAATTTTCCCAAAAAATTCCACAAGACTATAGCCTTGCCTTTTTATCCAACTTTGCTCAAATTTTTTCCAAAAATTCCACAAGACTATAGCCTTGCGTTTTTATCCAACTTTGCTCAAATTTTTCCCAAAAATTCCACAAGACTATTGCCTTGCGTTTTTATCCAACTTTGCTCAAATTTTTCCCCAAAATTCCACAAGACTATAGCCTTGCGTTTTTATCCAACTTTGCTCAAATTTTGCCCAAAAAATTCCACAAGACTATAGCCTTGCGTTTTTATCCAACTTTGCTCAAATTTTCCCCCAAAATTCCACAAGACTATATATAGCCTTGCGTTTTTATCCAACTTTGCTCAAATTTTGCCCAAAAAATTCCACAAGACTATAGCCTTGCGTTTTTATCAAATTTTCCTCAAAAATTCCACAAGACTATATAGCCTTGCGTTTTTATCCAACTTTGCTCAAATTTTTCCCAAAAATTCCACAAGACTATAGCCTTGCTTTTTTATCCAACTTTGCTCAAATTTTTTCCCAAAATTTCCAAAGACTATAGCCTTGCGTTTTTATCAGAATTTGCTCAAATTTTTCCCAAAAATTCCACAAGACTATAGCCTCGGTTTTTATCCAACTTTGCTCAAATTTTCCCCAAAAATTCCACAAGACTATAGCCTTGCGTTTTTATCCAACTTTGCTCAAATTTTGCCCAAAAATTCCACAAGACTATAGCCTAGCGTTTTTATCCAACTTTGCTCAAATTTTGCCCCAAAAATTCCACAAGACTATAGCCTTGCGTTTCAATCCAACTTTGCCCAAAAATTCCACAAGACTATATATATATAGCCTTACGTACTTATATAATTTCGCCCAAAAATTCCACAAGACTGTAGTTTTGCGTACTTATCCAATTTTGCCCAAAATTTCCACAAGACTATAGCCTTGCATACTTATCCAATTTTGCCTAAAATGTTGCCATGTGTCTCTATGAAATTGTGAGTGTCATTCTATATGTTCAAGAATAAAGACTGTTGCCATTTACGGACAAGTCAACTATTAGTTGATTTGTCTGAACTCGAAACTGTTGTCTCATTATTTGTCTCATTATCTACTTGGCGGCCATGTTTTTCCACAATGCAATAAATTGGGTGTGTATTAATTTAAGTTGAGTTTCCTTGCGCAAAATGACTTGCTAAAAGCGACTGATATACACACCCAATTGTACTGTGGGCAAAAATGACAGCCTGGGGGCCCACCGGGATAAGGTGGGCCCTCAATATTTAAGTTGGGGGGGGGGGGGTAGGGTTAAGGCAAATAAAACACAAGATACAAGGAGAGTCATGTCCAATTTTTTATTGAAAAATTTGGCCAAAAAAAAAGCAGAGTCGTGCAAACACCTGTGCCTGTTGGTGGACCCCCTCGGCCACCTAGAACTTGTGATGATCTAAAGGCACAAGTGCAATGGTTGATATGTTTTCTGTTCAGTGAAGTTCAATTAGATGTACTCCTAGTGTCTACTTCAATGTTGTAATGTCTCACAAAACATAAACGAGCAAGACGCAATTCTGCGCTTTGTTTTTTAGACGCAAGTGTTGAGCAGAAGGTAGTTGTTGCTTGCTTAAATGAACTGGTGCCCTCAAGGGCCAAAGATTTCACCGATTGTTGTCTCGCAACCAAGCAGCACTGGTGGTGCCAAGAGTTGTCGACGCTTGTTCCAATGGGATCCTAACTCGGCAGATGATGACGACTTCTATCCAGATGATGATACGCTGGTTGGAGAAACAAATTCTGCAATGGCCACTAATTTCCCCCTTGCTTTCCATGGGGCTGCAATTTTGTAGTCAACTGACAAAATGGCTACACGTGAACTTGTTTTTGGTCAACTTTGATTAAAAAAACGAAGTTGACGATGTGTAAAACACATTGCATGTACCAGAAGAATGCCTGACATATTGACACAAACGTAGCAAATTTTTTAACAGTTTTAGTAAGCTGAATAGTGACGTTTTCTCACTATGTTTGCCAATAAATGATAACACAGATGACATTGGATTTATATAACATCTACCATCCTAAAAGAGACCGACTTTGACCATAACGACAAAACATTTCAACACATCTAAGATGGATCAAGAACTGAAGCATTTGAGTTACTTTCTAGACTTCTACACAACACAGCAATGATTTCTAGCTCACTAAAATTCAACTAAAAATGTTGACCTTTTGATTAATTTGTAAACTAAAAGTTTGGGCATTTGTGTTCAGAGAAAATAAGTACTAAAAGAAGTAAACACTTCAAAAAGAGGAATATTTTAACGCAAAGAACAAGAAGAGAAAAAATGCAACTAATTCCTGAATTGGCGTTTAAAAGAAATAAATTTTAACTTGGTTTGCGCCAGCTTTTTTGGCCTTGCAGACAAAGTAAAACCTAAACAATTGTTTACGTTTTTTTCCCCCTCAATTTATTATCTAATAAAATGAGGAACTTAAGATCTTTATAATTTAGGGCACAATTGTTTCCTAAATTGGAAACTTGGTAGGATTACTTTTGTTTTGTTTGCGTTTAACTTAGCAAGAGAAAGAATAAAAACAAACACAAGTTGGCACACGTAATTCCCCTCAAATTATAATCTAATAAGATGAGGGACTAAAGATCTTAGTGATTTAGGGCACAACTGTTTCCTAAATTAAAAACTTGGTAGCAATACTTTAGCTTGGATTGCATTGCACATTTTTAGAAACATAAAAAACAAGTTTGTGCCAATTATTCTCCTCAAGTTATTACCTAATAAAATGAGGGACTACATTCACTACAATACTACAGTTTAAGGCACAACTGTTTCCTAAATTGCAGTATTATTAGGAATACTTTGACTTTGGTTACAATCGACATTGTTGGCCTTGCAATAGGAAAAAGTAAATTTCGCTAGGTTTTTCACTAAAATATTATTGACCTTACAGTACGACAAAACTGCTGTATAACTTATTTCCCCTCAAATTATTATCTAACAAAATGAGGGGCTAACGATCATTGCAATTTAGGGCACACCTGTTTTCTAAAGTGAACTTTCCTATTGCTAGCCTTGTACTAATAAGTGAAACAACAACAAGCATGCCATTTTGCATTTGTTTCCCCCTCAAATTATTACCTCAAAAATGAGGGACTGAATTTCTTTGCAATTTAGGGCACAACTGTTTCCTAAATTGAAGGTTTTGATTGAATACGTTCACTTGGTTACCACCGAAATAGCCTCGAAGAATGACAAAACTTTATTTCCCCCTCGAATTATTATCAAACAATATTAGGGACTGGTTTCACTTTTTGTCAAAGATTGACTTTAAAAATGTGCTCATTGTGATAGAAACTTATTTTGACTCGCAAGTTCAAACCCCTGTTTTGGGTGACACATAAATTCACTAATATTTTGTCTGTAAATAGCATCACTAATGAAAAGAATAGCCCAATAACTTTTTCCTAAATTTTTCCTACTAAACTTGAGACGAATTTATCACCTTGAAACCTTGAATTGACCTATGACCTTTCATGCAATGGTTTAAATTTTGACTCATCAACTTTTGACCTTTGACACAAAATGGAGATTGAGTTTAACAAGTAAACACACTTAGCTAGAACGAAAAATGTCACTATACATGCTTGCTCAAACTTGAACTCAAAGAAAATGCAGTTTAGTTTAACCTAGTCTGATTTTAAAAGCCATATCCTCGGATAGGATTTTAAATGTCTTAGACATTTAGTTCTATTTAATCTGATTTTCAAACCCTTATGTAAGATTTGAGTGGGATGTCCAAAGTTAAAACATTTATAATAAACTTTCTGTATGAAGGTGTTCAATTTTACCTTGTGTGATTTTTAAACTTATATACTAAAATAAGATTAAGTTGTAAATAACCCAAGCTTCACAAAATTTGAGCTTTTATCAAAAAAAGTTATGTTTGGATTTTTTCCAAAGATTTGTTCAATTCTATCTAGTCTGTATTCTCTAAAGACTTAAATGTTAACCTTGCAAGTGTTTAGATCTACCTATTGTTTGGTTTTAAAATTTATATTCTAGAATAAGATTTAGTTGTGAATGTTTCAAGCTTCGACAAGTATTAACTTTTGTCATTAACCTTTTTGTTTTGAAGACTAATTAAGTTCTACCCTAGTCTGATTTATAAAAGAAAGTATTCTCCAAAGATTTAAATGTTTTCCTGGCAAGATCAACGTTTAGTTCAATTAAAAAAATTTAAAAAAAACTTGAAAAAAAGATTTAGTTAGGAATTTCCCAAGCTTTTGGAGAAGCATAATTTGTATATGATAAACTTTCGACGTGCTTTGTAAGGGAATTTAGATCTACCAAGTATGATTTTTAAAACCATGGTCTCAGAAATAATAAGGTTTAGTGTGAATGTTGCAAAGTTTTAGAGAACTTTAATGATAAAATTTCTGTTTGGCCCTGCTTTGAAAACTTAATCTGTTTATCTCCTGCAGTACTTTGCCCTTGACCATGACCAGACCCTAAGAACCTTGACATAGACCTGACCTTTGACCTCTTCTAAAAACAACCAATTCAAAACAACTACAAATTATAGGAATCCAATGTCATCTTTGGTATCAAAAGGCAATAAAATTGGTGTTCTTACTAGATATTTTGAATGTGAAGTGGCATGACCAAGCAGAGCATGTTTCTCCAGCCCTCATATCATCAACTGGATAGAAGTCCTCATCATCCACCAAGTCCAGATTCCATTGGCTCAAACGAAGACATCTCTTGGCACCTTTGTTGATCATGAAAGATCCCCAGTACAAACCTGTTTACTCAAAAACAAAAGAATGACGTGACCAACAAAAGGCTAAATAATAAGGGGCCCTCATCCCGACGTCTTGAGAGATCTTGCCGACCAGAACGTTTTAGGGACCAACCACTAACTTCCAGCTCAGGCCCTAGTACAAACGCATGCTTCCAAAAATGCTCGCTCTAGCTCGTCAAATTTTGTAAGGCATTACAACAGTGAAGGAGAACACTAGTCGTGCATCTAAAAGAATTTCACTGAACGGAAAACATACCTTCCATTGCACCCGGGCCCAAAGGACCAACACTTGTTCCAGGCAGCCGAGGGGGTCCACCAACAGGCACAGGTGTTTGCACAACTCTGCGAGTTTTTCAGAGGGTTTGGATGAGGCCCTAACATAGCACAATGAGCTGCTCATACACAATGAGTCCATAATTTAAATCTTGAACATTTCATTTTAGAACCCAGACCCTGAACCAAAAACTTGAGAAAAGCAAAATAAGAAAATGTTGTTTCCCTTAAGATCTGAAAGATATTACCAATATCTTTCAGCCAAAAAATACTAGGAAAAAAAAAACATTTTATTACAAAATTCATGAATAGTGAAATCCGTTTTGGTAGAAATTTCCATATCTCTGCAAGATACAGAGATTTCCATAGTTTTGTTGGTTTTTGAGGTTACTGAAACAAAGTCAATGGCTTTGCTTGCAGACAAAGTCATTTTTTTTTTTTTACTTAGATTTCCATAGTTCTGTTTTTATGTTTGGTCAGTGAAACAAAGTTAATGGCTTCGCTTGCAAGAAAAGTCATCATTTGTTTAAAGTTTCACTTTTTTAAATGGTCTCATTTTTTGGTAGGAGCAACTCTTACATTTAACTTAAATAATACAAAGACATATGATTCAGAATTTATTGTTAGTAAAAATAAATTAGAAATAGGTTGTCTTTTTCAAATCAAGATAAAAAAGTTCTGCCAAAAGATTGTTTAAATTTCACTGAACAGTTTCAATCAGAGTGACCTGACTGGTAAAACTGTTTCCCAAGAAGACACTGATTATCCGCAAGGGAAGTTTTTCTTTGATTTTGAAAGATTTTGTTTTGTGAATTTGGCATGTACGAATCTGAATCATATACCTTCGAGTGTAAAAAGGATTGATCTTTATAAACTTTAGTGAAAAATTAAGTAATTTAGCACACGGGGGAAGTGTGGGTAAATCTAAACACAAATCAGTGTCAGTTACTCACTACACAAAGGAAGTGTGAGCTCAGAGTAACACAAGAGAGTGTCAGTTACTCATTACACAAAGGAAGTGTGAGCCCAGAGTAACACAAGGGAGTGTCAGTTACTCACTACACAAAGGAAGTGTGAGCCCAGAGTAACACAAGGGAGTGTCAGTTACTCACTACACAAAGGAAGTGTGAGCCCAGAGTAACACAAGGGAGTGTCAGTTACTCACTACACAAAGGAAGTGTGAGCCCAGAGTAACACAAGGGAGTGTCAGTTACTCACTACACAAAGGAAGTGTGAGCCCAGAGTAACACAAGGGAGTGTCAGTTACTCACTACACAAAGGAAGTGTGAGCCCAGAGTAAAACTAGGGAGTGTCAGTTACTCACTACACAAAGGAAGTGTAAGCAACTCAGAGTAATTAAGAGCAACACAAGGGAAAGTGTCTGTCACTTACTCAACACACAAAGTGTGGCACAGCCTGAAACGCTGACTAATATACAAAACTTCCTAAACAATTATTCAACTAACAATTAAACAGGAAATACTAAGTCAAGACTTGTTTGACTTCTAACAATTTAGACACTAAAGTGTCTCTTATTTCAGTCATGCAACTCTGTACTTTGATAAAGGTCTGACATTTCCAGAAATCAAGGCACAGCAAGATTTTATACTGTGTTTTTAAATTGTTTAATGGTTAAAAAAAAAAAAAACATAAAAATCAGATGTTGCATGCCTGTTGCTGATGTATGAGATGGGCAAAACCCCGCCTATCTAATACCCTCTTGGGGAAAAATTCCCATCCGGCTCCACTATATGGCAACCAAGTTTGTCAACTCCACACATCAGCACATCTAAATTTAAATTAGCTAATTATAGTCTTTGACAACGTTTCAGTTTGTGAGTTTGATGATTCACCACACAAGGGAAGTATGGATCATCACATAGAGTGAAGTGTGAGGGGTTCACCACACAACAAAAAGTGTGAGTGATTCACCACACAACAAAAAGTGTGAGTGATTCACCACACAACAAAAAGTGTGAGTGATTCACCACACAACAAAAAGTGTGAGTGATTCACCACACAACAATAAGTGTGAGCGATTCACCACACAACAAAAAGTGTAATCGGGTTCACCACACAACAAAAAGTGTGAGTGATTCACCACACAACAAAATATGTCAGGGATTCACCACACAACAAAAAGTGTAATCGATTCACCACACAACAAAAAGTGTAAGTGATTCACCACACAACAAAAAGTGTGAGCGATTCACCACACAACAAAAAGTGTAAGCGATTCACCACACAACAAAAAGTGTAAGCGATTCACCACACAACAAAAAGTGTGAGAATTCACCACACAACAAAAAGTGTAAGCGATTCACCACACAACAAAAAGTGTAAGCGATTCACCACACACCAAAAGTGTAGGCAATTCACCACACAACAATAGTGTCAGCGATTGACCACACAACAAAAAGTGTGAGCGATTCACCCCACAATTGTTTCTAACTATATCCATAAAATAAACAAATAATTTTAAAGTATACAAAGAGGTGGTGCATCTCTACCAGTGATGGCTGCTGACTCCTTGCGAGATCCCACATTCTCTGTCTGGATTTTGATCTGTAGATGACAAAAAAAAGAACAAGAAAGTTCTTATCAGCTCTGATGATATACATGTAGCAGTCACCACACAAATTTGGGCCTACAGTTGAAAAAATCACAAGAGGTAAAGTCCAGCAGTTTTATCAAATTTGGGACGAAAAATCGAAAAATAACAAATAAAAAAAATCGCAAGGGGTGCGAGTCGTTAGAGGTACACCAGGGTAACTTCAAGTTAGTAACAAAATGTCCATGTCAATGACTAGCTTTACTATCAGTCACTGTCAAAAAAAAAGGAATCAATGTGTTGTGAAGAGGTTTTCAAATAGTGGTTTAAACCCAACGAGGCCTGATTCATGATAATTTTACAGATACAAAGTCAAGGTAAATTATCAAGAACCAGGCCTCGGCGGGTTTAAACCACTAGTTGAAAACCGATTCAACACACTTTGATTCCCATTCATAAATACCTTTTCGGTCAAAAGTCATCAACACTTATTGGTCAAAAAGTAAAATAAACGCAAAAATTATAATTGTTTAATGATTTCTTTCAACACAACACCCCTCTAGCTATGAAATGGAAGGCCCTAGGGTAAACAACTCCTTATAAGGGAATGCTATGTGCGTCGCGCGTATCACGTGATGTGGCACAACTGTCCCAGCCGTTGCCCTCGACCAATAGGAATGAAGAAACTGTCTTATAAGCACAGGTGCAAGCTAGCGTGTCACGCCCATGTTTCAACACTTTTTACTGGTCATGAACAAAGGTTTATACACACCCATGTGACGCACTCTCCACCAATAGGAATAGCGAAACTGTCTAGGGTGTTTATGAATGTATAATTACCTTCAATAAGGTTGATTGATTGCTCAAGGCATTGCTCGGTTGGACACTCATTGTCTTGATTTTGATCCAAAGAGGTTGTGCATCTCTACCAGTGATGGGCGCCGACTCCTTGCGAGATCCGACACTCTCTGTCTGGATTTTGATCTGCAGAAGACAAAAGAAAAGAACAAAAAAAGATTTATCAAGGCTGCTGATATAGCAATCGCCACACAAATTTAGGCCTAACATTGAACAAATCACAAGGGGCAAAGTCCAGCAGTTTTATCAAATTTAGGCCTAACATTGAACAAATCACAAGGGGAAAGTCCAGCAGTTTTATCAAATTTAGGCCTAACATTGAACAAATCAGGAGGGGTAAGTCCCAAATTTGGGACTTAAATTGGGGAAAAAATGCACGGGAACAGCAGTTTAAGCAAATTTGGGCCAAAAGTTCAAACAGATCGCAAGGGGTCAGTCCAGCAGTTTAATCAAATTTGAGCCTAAAATGTAAAAGAAATCGCTAGGAGTACGAGTCTTTGGAGGTACCCCAGGGTAACTTAAGTAGCTCGGAAGTGTCGTGGCCAAGCGAATAAGAGCACCGAATTCAAACTCTGGTGTTTCTGATCAGCAGAGTGTGGGTTCGAATCCCCAGCCGTGACACTGTGTCCTTGAGCAAGACACTTAACCATTGCTTCGTCCTTCGGATGGGACGTAAAGCCGTTGGTCCCATGTGTTGTGTAACGCATGTAAAAGAACCCAGTGCACTTATCGAAAAGAGAAGGGGTTCGCCCCGGTGTTCCTGGTTGTGGCTGCTTAATGCGCCGTAGCACCTTGTAAACCCTTATAAGGTGCTAAATAATTGGGTCTCATAATTCATCACTGCAATAACCTATCTTTCTGAAAGTTTGTTTATACTCAGCGCCTTGAGTACCTTGTTTGGTAGATACGTGCGCTATATAAGACTTCGATATTATTATTATATTATTAAAGTTAGTTAAAAGTTTTCCTTACTATCACTGTCAAAAATGTATAACTATGTAGGCTTACCTGCTATAGGGTTGATTGACTGCTTGGGGCGATGATTGGTTCGACACTCTCTGTCTGGATTACTCACTCACTCAGCCCACCAAAGTTGTCTCGTTGCCCCATGTTTGAGCATGGTCTTGCCAAGTTGTCTCGTTGCCCCATGTTTGAGCATGGTCTTGCCAAGTTGTCTCGTTGCCCCATGTTTGAGCATGGTCTTGGTGGTCTTCCGGGATGGCACAGGTCTGCCTGCCTTGGGATGGCTCCCACACAATGACTTTATTGGCTGGTAGCTCTGGGTGCCATAGGCAGTGACCAGCAAGGCGCTCCTTAATGTTCTCACTCAGTGGGGTGATGTTTTTGGATTAGTTGATCTGAATATAATGAAGAGAAAAAAAGTTGAACATAAAAACACAACAGCCATGTTAAGATGTTCAAGAGCAAAACCATTTTAACTGCTGCACATTTAGCAAGGGATTACCAGGCCTGTCTGAATGCTGCGTTTTTAAAAAAGACAAAGGCACCGAGACATTTTTTCCTTGGAAACGCTACGAGGAAATTGCAAATTTCTACTGGAGCATTTGAAGGGCACCAAGCACTGACCAGGGGGCATGGGGGCAATCACCTTTGTTGCCAGGTGCCAGTTGGTAGAGCGTCGACACACTAACATGGAAAGTGTCAGCTTTTTGGGGGGAGATTAAATTTAAAAGTGTCGTGGCCGAGCAGATATAAGCACCGAACTCAAGCTCTGGTGTTTCTGTTCAGCAGACCGGGGTTTGAGTCCAGGTCATGACACTTGTATAGCTGAGCGAGATACTGGACTATTATTGCTTCTGTCAACCCAGGGGTAAATGGGTACCTGTAAGGGCACAGATGGTTTTTGTGATTGATTAGCTAAGTGTGCTACATTTCTGTTCAATACGATTCATACATTTTGATTATCAGTATCAACTTGGTGTCATACCTGTACACAGGAAGTTGACTGAGTTGTCAAGGCAGCTTGCTTGATGGTCACCAGAGCTTCAACAACGACAGCTTGAAGACATTTCCTTTGCTCAGTTTGACGAACAGAGACTTTGCTCATTTGATCTGTAGATGAAAATAAAGGGAACGAGAATGAAACTGGATGCCTATTTTGAGCACTAAATGATTTGAGGCATTGCATGGTCAGGTATCAATATTTGGTTTGTGGTAACACCATGTGTGTATCTACTTGCAGGAAGAGTTTGTCCTTTAGAGAACTGACTTGCTAAATTCTACTACCACGGAAGGGATTGTGCGGGAGACTTCTCAGTTCTGAAAAGAACTGTCCTGCTTTTAAACTACTACCTGGGCGGAAGGTATAGAAAAATGGCTGGGACTACTACTTTAATAGCTTATATGATCGTTATTAACATTGGTCTCAACGCTTCGACTAGCTTGCTCCAGTCATTGTCAGGAGATATTTATGCAGTCGTAAAAAACTGTGTCTCTTGTAGAGTCCAGACCTTGGACATGAACTTAAATTGAAACTGCTCTAGAATTGCAAGGGTTGTTGGTTTGAATCCCACCCTAGTAATATGCCTGTGATATCTTTTCACAGAACTCTGAGAAAGTACTGAGTATACTGCTAACACACACTAGTGTATGTGTAAAAAACAAAATTAATTAATTAACTTTAATTGGTCGACTCATAATCAACTTGAAGGGAAGGTACACGTTCTGTAATTACTCAAAATAGCTGTTAGCATAGAAACTTACTTGGTAACAAGCAATGGGGAGCTGTTGATAGTATAAAACATTGTAAGAAACGGGCTCCTTCTGAAGTAACGTAGTTTTCGAGAGAGAAGTACTTTTCCATGAATTTTATTTCAAGACCTCAGAATTAGATGTTGAGGTCCCAAAATCAAGCATCTGAAAGCACACAACTTCGTGTGACAAGGGCGTTTTTTCTTTCATTATTATCTCAACTTCAATGACCAATTGAGTTCAAAGTTTCACAGGTTTGTTATTTTGTGCATTTGTTGAGATATACCAACTGAGAAGACTAGTCTTTGACAATAACCAATAGTGTTAGGTGTTTTTAACTAAATTTGCTTCTCTCCCACCGGGGTCAATGGGTACCTGTGAGGGAGAAGATGGTTCTTTTGACTAATTTAGCCGACAGCACATTTTTATGTTGCAAAGGCTGTTTACTCCACAGGGAGCCGAGTTGATTTAAGGAATTAATTAAGGCCCAGTGACCAGGGATAAAAATGTTGGAAGTGCTTTGAGACACCCTCTAATATTCAAATTCCCAACAGTGGGAGAGCAGCATTGAGCTGTTATACTAAAAACATTACTCATGGTTTATTTTTAATAATTTGTGTGTACCTTTGGATGTGAGCTGTCATAGATTGCTGGCCACTCGGTGAGTTGTTTGATTGACACTCCTCTGCTGAGTGCGATGGACAGCCAGCCATCATGATTGAAGATCTGACGCTCTGCCTGTGTTATTTGATCTGCAAGTTGGTGGTAAAACATGTCAAGAATGAGTACAAGATAAAACATTTAAAGTGAGTAGGGTGTTGTGGCTGAGCCGATAAGAGCACCGACAGCAAATTTTTATGTTGCAAAGGTTGTTTACTCCACAGGGAGCCGAGTTGATTTAAGGAATTAATTAAGGCCCAGTGACCAGGGATAAAAATGTTTGAAGTGCTTTGAGACACCCTCTAATATTCATACTCCCCACAGTGTGAAAGCAGCATTAAGCTGCTCTACTAAAAACATTACTCATGGTTCAATTTCAAAAAGTTTCTTCTTACCTTTAGATGTGAGCTATCATAGATTGCTGGCCACTCTGCGATGCTTCAACATTGATAGATTGACACATCTCTGCTGAGTGCGATAGACAGCCATCATGGTTGAAGATCTGACACTCTGTCTGCGTTAATTGATCTGTAAGTTGATGACAAAACATGCCAAGAATGAGTACAAATTTAAACATTTAGTGAGTAGGGTGACATGGCCAAGAGGTTACGAGCATCGAACTCAAGATCTGGGGCTTCTATTTAGCAGAGTGTGGGTTCCAATCCTGAGCATGACACTTGTGTCCCTAAGCTTGCCATTTAAAGGCAGTGGACTCTATTGGTCATTACTCAAAATAGCCGTTAGCATAAAAACTTTTTTGGTAACAAGCAGTGGAGAGCTGTTGATAGTATGAAACATTGAGAGAAACGGCTCCCTCCGAAGTAATGTTGTTTTCAAGAAAGAAATAATTTTCCACAAATTTGATTTGGAGACCTCAGAACTAGATTTTGAGGTCCTTAAATAAAATTGTCGCACCATGGTCACATGAAGTTGTGTGCTTTCAGATGCTCGATTTCGACACCTCAAATTCTAACTCCGAGGTCTTGTAATCAAATTCGTGGAAAATTACTTCTTTCCTGAAAACTACGTCACTTCAGAGGAACCTGTTTCTCACAATGTTTTATACTATAAACCTCTCCCATTACTCGTTATCAAGAAAGGTTTTATGATAATAATTATTTTGAGTAATTACCAATAGTGTCCACTGCCTAAGGAATGAATTAGTAAGGCCCAGAGACCGGGGGTAATAACAATGGAAGTGCTTTGAGGAGCCCTCTAATATTCAAAACCCCACAGTGTGGGAGCAGCATTAAAGGCAGTTCACACAGTATTGGTAATTACTTAAAATAATTATCAGCATAAAACCTCACTTGGTAACGAGTGATAGGGAGAGGTTGGAAGTATAAACATTGTGAGAAACGGCTCCCTCTGAAGCGACATAGTTTTTGAGAAAGAAGTAATTTTCCACACATTTGATTTTGAGACCTAAGATTTAGAATTTGAGGTCTCGAAATCAACCATTTAAATGCACACTACTTCGTTGACAAGGGTGTTTTTTCTTTCATCATTATCTCGCAACTTCGACGACCAATTGAGCTAAAATTTTCACAGGTTTGTTATTTTATGAGAAGACTGGTCTTTGACAATTACCAATAGTGTCCAGTGTCTTTAAGCTGCCATACTAAAAATTATTACTATAGGTTCAATTACAACAATTTTTGTGTACCTTTGGATGTGAGCCGTCATAGATTGCTGGCCACTCTGTGAGTTGTTTGATTGACACACCTCTGCTGAGTGTGATACACAGCCAGCCATCATGATTGAAGTTCGAAGATCTGACACTCTGTCTGTGTTAATTGATCTGTAAGTTGATGACAAAACAGTCCAGAATGAGTACAAATTTAAACATTTAGTGAGTAGGGTGTCATGGCTGAGAGGATGAGAGCATGAACTCAAGCTCTGGGGCTTCTATTTAGCAGAGTGTGGGTTCCAATCCTGAGCATGACACTTGTGTCCCTGAGCATGACACTTGTGTCCCTGAGCAAGACACTTGTGTCCCTGAGCATGACACTTGTGTCCCTGAGCATGACACTTGTGTCCCTGAGCATGACACTTGTGTCCCTGAGCATGACACTTGTGTCCCTGAGCATGACACGTGTGTCCCTGAGCATGACACTTGTGTCCCTGAGCATGACACTTGTGTCCCTGAGCATGACACTTGTGTCCCTGAGCATGACACTTGTGTCCCTGGGCATAACACTTGTGTCCCTGAGCAAGACACTTGTGTCCCTGGGCATGACACTTGTGTCCCTGGGCATGACACATGTGTCCCTGAGCATGACACTTGTGTCCCTGAGCATGACACTTAAAGGCAGTGGACTCTATTGGTAATTACTCAAAATAGCTGTTAGCATAAAAACTTACTTGGTAACGAGCAGTGGAGAGCTGTTAAAAGTTTCAAACATAGTGAGAATCGGCTCCCTCTGAAGTAACGTAGTTTTCGAGAAAGAAGTAATTTTCCACGAACTTGATTATGAGACCTCAGAATTAGAATTTGAGGTCTCAAAATCAAGCATCTGAAAGCACACAACTTCATGTGACAAGAGTGATTTTTCTTCCATTATTATTACGCAACTTTGCCGACCTAGTTCAAATTTTCACAGGTTCGTTATTTTGTGCATTTGTTGAGATACACAAACTGAGAAGACTAGTCTTTTGACAATTACCAATAGTGTCCAGTGTTAATTGCTTCTCTCCCCCCAGGGCAGAGATGGTTCCTTTGACTAAATTGGCCGACAGCACATTTTTAGGTTGCACAGGCTGTATACTCCCCAGGGAGCTTAGATGGTTTAAGGAATGAATCAAGGCCCAGTGACCAGGGGTAATAATGTTGGAAGTGCTTTGAGACACCCTCTAATATTCATATTCATATACGCCACAGTGTGAGAGCAGCATTAAGCCGCTATACTAAAAACATTACTCATGGTTTACTTTCAATCATTTTCTCGTACCTTTGAATGTGAGCTGTCATAGATTGCTGGTGACTGTGCGGTGCTTCAACATTGATAGATTGACACATCTCTGCTGAGTGCGATGGAAAGCCATCATGATTGAAGATCTGATGCTCTGTCTGTGTTAATTGATCTGTAAGTTGATGACAAAACATGTTAGAACAAGTACACATTTAGTTTTGGTTTATACCAATATACTGATGCGAGTTAGCACTGTATATTCAGTACTGCCCCACAGTCCTGTGAAAAATTCACAGGAATAATACTGATCAGAAACACCAGTGTATGAATCCGGTGCTTTTAACCACTAGGCCATGACACGCCTCTCTTGAACGGTGCACACAAATTTCCCACTAGTAAGAAGGAGCACTTCTATGAAAGGGGACCATAGCAAAAGCACAGGGTACCATGACATATAGGAGATTTCGAGATGCCGGCTGCAGCTTTTTTTTCCTACTTTTTTTTTATATTCCTTTTTTTTTTTACTTCCGAATTTTGATTTCATGAATATTTTATGCTTACAAAATGGTAGATTTTACACAAATATATTAGTTTTCGGCCGACTACTTACGATCGACAATAATTATCCAGTGCAACAGTAGTGGTTTCAACATTCACGAAAGCGTAACGTAGATCGATTTCCCTCACACACACGGATAGGGCGAGCCTGTGTCACATATCAAACCACACGCCCGTTTATCCCACGTCACGATTTCATAAGGAACCAGTCTATCAATCCATTGAACAACAGAGGGTGCTGTTGCCAGTAATGCCCATATATGGTTTGCTCGTTTATTGAACGGATGAAAAACATGGTGAATGAAATGACTCTTGGAAATTGTTTTTGAAGGATTTGCCAAAATAAAGACGCAAAAAGGGCGCTTGAAGCGAGATGTATAAGATGATTAATACCTTGCTTGTTTTTACAGCTTGATCTTTCATGAAATGTTTACTCACTTTTGGGCATTCTTTGACATATAAAAAAAACAAAAAAAATCGACGGACTGACACAAGCAAAAAATAGGGTGAAAGGGCAATCCAACATATTTTTTTGGGGGGCCTGACATGAGCGCACTTTAAATTAATACTGACATGCAAACAATAGGAAGAAACTCTCTCCACACCATCAATTGGAATCAAGCCAAACTCATTGCACCTGTAGTCCTAGCACCAACGCAGAGTCAGGGAGGCCATCATTCAAGATACAAGCTCATCTTTATAGGCTATAGCCCCATAAATTGGTCCAATCCACTCCATATCCTTGGTCCCAGCACCTTACCCAGCACCATTGATATAAACAAAACAAATTGTTTTTTCTAATTGCCAGGTTCCCTCAACCACCCACGTATCAATAATGGTATGATCAATTGCTACAATTAAAGGATGTCAGAATTTATCCTCATGGAGACATGTGAATTTAGTATTTCCCTCCTCAGTAGCTGTGAGTTTAATAAAAGTTCACTGTAGGCTACCCCATGAATATTCTATCAGTAGGCAGGGCCAGTAGGTAGTTATTCAGTGTCTTTGTTGTATGCAAATGCTTTGCCTTATTTGGGTCTGCAGTGGTAAGTCACCCCCATGAAATTCCTCAGGGCATTCAGTGTCCGGTCAAGTATGAAGTTTTGAATGGGTGGGATTGTGAGGTATGTTGAGTAGATGGGTGCGGTCAGGGAGAGTGAGTCTATGCTAGCTGTGTGTTGGATAGAGGGAGGTCATTCTAGCAGCGTTAGGTATGTTGAGTAGATGGGTGCGGTCAGGGAGAGTGAGTCTATGCTAGCTGTGTGTTGGATAGAGGGAGGTCATTCTAGCAGCGTTTTAGATAGAGAGAGGATGTGACCCTTGTTGATTTATTGTCAGACAAATTGCACTGGGTGTTAGTCTCTGCAAATCTATGTGATTGTGCGCCATTGCCAAAATCAGAGCAGAGTTTCAGGCTGCTATATATTTTAAGGCAAATTCCTTGGAGTGATGAGACAACAATTCTGAGAGCTGAACTTTAAGAGCAACACTATTATGAAAACTGCAAGTTAATTTCTTATTTTTATTACATGCTTCTGCTTTTTAAACTTTACTGAAATCAAGTGCATGATGCTAATTTTGTTCCAAGAAGAAGTTAGTTTTAAATCAAAGGATTTAGGTTTGGAAAATGCAAGTCATGACTATTTTATGCTTATTACATTTACTCTAGAGACGTGTTCATTAATTCTCTACTATTTTGGACTTTGAAAATGTTTATCAAATGTAAGAAAATTAATGGAAGATTCATGGAAAACTTTGAGCAGTTTAATATTCATTTGTTGGACAAATTTATTTTAAAAATGTGGTTTACTTTTACAAACAAATAGATGGTTTCACCCCTGGCGTTAACGGAAACTAAGAAGAAATGCCAGACTGAGTGTCGGCCGATGATAAGACGTCCTGAGTCCAAGGAATTGGGTTGCTACATCAGCAGCAGAGGGCTCAACAGCTTTTGAGAACATTGTGATATGTGAACTTTGAACTTTGTGAATGGTTTCGCAGCGACTGGAACCACAACACATTAACCGATTTAGTACTGTGTGGAAGCAGGGATTTCTCGCTTATCTTTGTGTAGTGGAAAGTGGAGGCATATAATCCGGTGGGACCGTTTCTTTGCTTCTTATTGTATAACTGTTGAACTCGAATGTGAGATATATTTATGCGGAAAGGATAGTCCGAAAGACACAACCGTTATTATTTCTTATCTGTGACTCAGAGTTATCAAAGTCGGGATCATCGGCATAATAATTTTTGCGCAGTAAAACAGAGTAGCGGAGTAGATGGGGAGTGAAATACGGTAAGAATTAATTTTAAAAATTACAATTTTTGAGATAGCAGAGTGGATTTTCTGGACCATCCCCCAGGTCAATGAGAGTTCAAAAAACACATAGAGCCTAATTTGGGCGAGATTTTGAAAAAAAAGAGAAGATATTTGTGTTAACAAAAGTCAAAGAACCAGACTAATTTTTATTGTAAGACATGAATTTCTATGAGGTTACGGGAGACGATAGTGGAACGAACCTCAATAGTTCTAGGAGTAGGAGAAGTTTCTGCATGGCGCCACCACTTTTAGAAATAATATCTAGTTTACCTCAATGAGATATCCATTTTTGTATATCCGAGTCCAGGGAAAAATAACCGAGTCCAGGGTACATTATAATTAAATGTCCCGTAGCATTACATTTTTAGTTGACAATTAAATATTAGAAATACAGCACAGGGAAAATTTCTGTATTGCGCCACCACTTTTTCATTCGATATGAAATATATCTAATTTACCTCAATGAGATATTCCTTTTTGTAAAATTAAGTTACTAACTAGTGGTGCCGTACGGAAAGTTATCCCAGCCTAGATTGTTCATATTTTTACCATCCTTATTATTGAGTTGAAATTTTGTTGCTGAAATTTTACTGACACTGACATATTCCTTTTAAGTTTAATTTATTAGCTGGAACTATTTATTATTAATAATGATGAGCTAAAAAATGTTGATTTTGTTCCATTGTACTGTATATTTGAAATATAAAGAAAATTGAAATTGACATAATATTATATTAATAAACTAGCACGAAATAGCATTGGTCACATCCGCCCTCTAGTGGCGGACTTCCTACCAGGGGAGTTGTCCGCCAATAATCTCAGTCAAAATGGCTAACAAAAAATTGAAAATCTTGAAGAAATTTTGAAGGGGCACTAAGAGGGCCCAATGTCACAGACCTGCTTATCAAATGCTCAGTAACTGCTCTATAAACCCTATATTTCAAATATTGATCAAAATTGTAAGCTGCAACGTCAATAAAACAAGAGTAAAATGTGATAAAACAGAGGAAGAAACTTACGTTATCCGCTTTACACCAGCCACACACGGTAAAAACCACGTGGGTGACCTACCTCGTCCCCAGCTAAAGTGTGTCGAGCGGTTAGCAAGTTTGACTGCTGTAAACACGGTTGAAAATAAAGTAAACCATGGGGACGAGGTCCGAAGTGTCGTGCGTTATTACTAAATTTCACCAAGTCCTT